>NW_027423815.1:0-77783 GCF_036562045.2 Rhinolophus sinicus | reverse complement strand
GAGAAATTTGGCTCTACAGAGCACAGAGAATGATGAGGACACACACAGTGCTCAAAGTGGAAGGACTGTCCTGGATAATTCTCTGGGCAGCAAATGGTTCAAGACCTCTGTGGCTGCAGCCTCCTGGAGATGGGATGATGATGTCATAGTTGTGTTTCTGTGACACATGAGGATACTGATATGTGATTGGCAAGGCGTCTGCTGTGCACAGATTAAAGTTCCTGTGCTGGACAGTCAACAGAGAGTGAATCTGTGATGAGAATGACTTCTGTGGCTCTGCACAGGCTATTCCGTCCTCATGACTCCCTCAGCGTCAGACCCTCTGAGCAGTGTCCTGTTGACAGACACTCCTGTGAAAGCTACATTTTTTCACCTTCATCTTGGAATTTCAGGACTGTGAGAAATACACTTCTGTTATTGAAGCAACACATTCTATAACATTTTGCTATGAAAATTGGACACTCTTGGTCAGGGAGGGAAAATCAAAAAGAAAATTAGGCTACATGCTACTCCTTCAATAATGCTGTGATCAACCCAACTGAAAAGATCACACGTGTTTGACAATGTGATGTGGAATAACAGGAACACTCACATGTCTCTGGTGGATACATAGAATGATATCTCTAACATGGAAAACAGTTCCATATTAGTCCAGCATGTTGCAAAGGAAAATATCACGTGACCATTGATATATACAAAGTAGTGTTTAAAACTGATACCCAGAAAATCCAAAACAGAGTTGTGGACAGCACTGTAGATAATTGCAAAATTGTAAAGACACAATATCAGGTCAACTGATGAATGCATTAGAGAATATGGTATATGTATACAATGAAATAAGATACAGTCGTAAAGATGACAGAAGTCCTGATACTGGCCACATCAAGAAAGTAGCTTGTAATGCTGAGCGAAATAAGTCAGACAGGAAAAGCAGAGAACCATGTGATTTCACTGACATGTGGTATATAAACCTAAAACAACAAAAGAACAAGACAAACAAATGAGAAATAGAAACTCACAGGCACAGACAATAGTTTAGTGGTCCCAGAGGGTAAGGGGGGTTGGGGTGGGATGAGGGTAAGGGGGATCAAATATATGGTGATGGAAGGCGAACTGACTCTGGGTGGTGAACACACAATGGGATTTATAGATGATGTAATACAGAATTGTACACCTGAAATCCATGTAATTTTACTAACAATTGTCACCCCAATTTAAAAAAAAGAAAAGAAAAGAAAGTATCTTGTGAAATTGGCAACAGAAAGAAGCTGGCATCCCCAGTCCACATATGCTTCTCTCCATTATGATAACAGACAGAAAATTTGTAATTTATAGGGGAAAAAGGCAGATCAGTGTTTGCTATGGCACAAGGAGTTGGGTAGCGTGGATGGGAAATGAAAGTTACATATCTTGGGTTCCTTAGATTGCTTGTAATCAAAAAAATGTTATTAGACAGCAAGGATTAAGGAAAGCACAATGCTTTTGGCATATTATAAAACTGAATTGTATTTTCTAATGGTTTCAATGGCAAACTGGGGTTGTGAATTTCAACCAAAAAGTGTAATGGGTATTCCAGGAATTGCATTTCTCCAAAACCGCAAGTCTTCTAATACTGTGATGGCCCTACTTACTAGACCCTTTGGGCTACCTGAGAAAGCACCTCAGTTCTAAAAACAAACAGTGCCAGTGATAATTATGTCCCAAAGGGTGAAGTTCCCTTGTTAGAAATAAATGTGGTGGTGGATATTCAGCTGAAGGAGTAGATAACCATTTTACCGAGACAGCACTGATTTTGGAAAGGAGTTTTCACAGATTTCATTCACTGTGAATTGAAAGGGACAGAATGATTACCCATTGAAAGAAGTCTCTGAAACAAAATGTGATGTGCCTCCTCACCTGGGAGCATAGATGGTTCCATCGAGAGGAAAGGAAGAATTGGTCAGAGAGGCGGGGCAACAGCTGTGGTCTCTTGTATAGATCAAGCCTGGCCTATCCTGAGGTACCTGGAGTTGGATTGCTGCGGAAGGGCTGTGTCTCTCCCATGCTATTCCATGTTAAAGAGTGTCTCGCACAGCATGCCTATATGTTTCATATTTTAAGTTCTGCACATATTATATGCATTTTTTAATACTCTGACCTTCATAATTGAAGAAATATTCCCAATTTTCACACTTTTACTCATAGAGTCAGTACATTATTCATGTGACACTCTGTGTGGTCAGAGAATCTATCGTGACTTAAATATCTTTGTTACATAACCTGCTAAGGGGTGGCAGAGAGGGTCTCCCCTGGAGAAATTCAGCATCTTTCACAAGTAGAATATGGAGAACTACAGTATATACTGAGCCAGCTACTGATCCCACACACAAAGAAAATGGATCTTCCTTTCTTTCTGAGGTAATTCCTGGTGAACCTGACTCTACTGAAGTACATCCATCCCTCTTAAATCAGCCAGTTGTTAGGCACATATCAGGGAATTCAGATAGCAGGACCATGGAGCCCATCCTGCCTGTCAAAGCTGACAGAGCACCATACAAATGAGCATCTTTCCCCTCCATGTGCCAACACTCCCTTGATTCTACTCAGCAAATCATGAGGACAATCAAGAACATGATGCCCCGACCGGCTAGGTATGATAAGTGATTCTTGTTGAAAATCACCATCAGAGGCTAGAAGACCCAATCTGCTTCTATCTGGAGCTCACATTTGTTCGGTAACATTCTTTGATGGGGCACTTTTTGGAGCCAGCGCTCACAAGTGCATGCCACTTCTTGCTACTCTTTGAAGTGGTATTGTTATTCCTGGCAAGTCATTATGTCTGTGCCCAAGGGCCTCTGTAGTATGAGAAAGAAGCCTCCATGGAGCACAGAGAATGTTGAAGTCACATTCAGGGCTCAAAATGGAAGGACTGTCCTGGATAAGTCTCTGGGTAGAAAAAGGCCCAAGGCAACTCTGTTGCTGCGGCCTCCTGGTGAGGGGATGATGGTGTAACAGTTGTCTTTTTGTGACACATGTGGATACTTATATGTGGTTGGTCAGGTGACTGCTGAGCATGGATTACAGCTCCAGTGCTGGGCAGACAACAGAGTGTAAGTCTGTGAGGAGAGGAATTTCTGTGGCTCTCCTTAGGCTATCCTTTCTCCTGATGCCCTCAGCATCATATCCCGCTGAGCAGATTCCTGTTGACAGACCCACCTGGGAAAACAATGTTCTGGAACTTTCATCTTGGCATTTAGGACACTGAGAAATACACTTCTGTTATTGAAGCCACACAGTCTATAACATTTTGCTAAGAAAATCAGACACTGTATTGGTCAGGGAGGGAAGATCTAATGCACAATGAGACAATATGCTACTCCTTCAAGAATGCTGTGATCAACAAAATAGAAAAGATCACATATGCATTCACAAAGTGATGCGGAAGACCTGGAATGCTCAAATGTCTATGGTGCATACATAGAATGAATTAACTACCGTGAAAAATAGTTCGATATTTTTCCAGTATGTAGCTAATGAAAATATCATGTGACAATTGATATACACACAATAGTGTTTCCAAAGGATGCCCAGAAACTTCTAAACAGAATTAAGAACTGCAAGTTAGATAATGGCAAAAATGTAGAAACACAATATCAGGTCTACTGATGAATGCATTAGGTGGTATATGTATAAAATGAAACAAGATGCAGTCATAAAAGTGACAGAAGTCCTTACGATGGACACAGTAATAAAATATCTGAGAAACTGCCAAGAGAATGAAGCTAGCATCTTGAGGCCACATACGGTCTCTCTCTCCATTAAGATAACAGAAGGACAATATCAAATTCATAGGGAAATAAGACATGTCAGTGTTTGCCAGGGCACAACGTGTGGGGCATCATGGATGGGAATTTAAAGTTGCCTGGGTTGGGTTTCTATTGATTGCTTGTAATCAGGAAAATGGTATTAGACAGAAAGAATTGAGGAAAGCACAATGCTTTTGGCATATTACAAAACCAAATTGTATTTTTTAAAGGTTCCTATGGCAATACGGAGGTGTAAACTTTAGCAAAACATTGTAAGGTATATTCCTAATAGGGCACCTCTCCTAAAACAGATGTCCTGTAATGTTGTGATGGCCCTGCCTCCTCGACCCTAGGGCTTCATGAGAAAACTCCTCAGCTATAAAAACAAACACTGCCAGTGAAATTTAGGTCCCAATGGGAGAAATGTCCTTGCTAGAAATAAGTGTGGTGCTGGATATTTGCCTGAAGGAGTAGATTACTTGTTTACAGAGAGAGCTATGATATTAGGAAAGAAGTTTTCACAGATTTCATTCACAGTGAATTTAAAGGGAGATTATCATTACACATTGAAAAAAGTCTCTGAAACCTAATGTGATTGGCCTCCTCACCTGTGAGCATACAGATTTCCTGCAAGTAGACGTAAGGAATGGGCAGAGGGCCAGGGAAATGGCTGTTTTCTCTTCCGGGATACAAGCCTGGGTGACCCTAAAGGACCTGAGGTCTAAATCAGGTTAACTCTCAGATTGTTGTGGATCTGCTGTGCCTGTCCATTTTTCTTCCATGTTACTGAGGGCCTCCTATGGCATGCCTCTCTGCTTCATCATTTCCATTTTGTGCATGTTGTGTGCATTACTTTAATACTCTGACCTTCATAATTAATGAAACAATCCCAATTTTAACCCTTTCACTTATAGAGTATGTACATGTTGCATGTCACACTCCATGTGTGATCAAAGAAAATATCCTGACTTCCAATTCTTTGTTATGTCACCTGTTAAGTGATGGCCTAGTGACTTCCCTGGAGAAATAGTGTGTCTTTGACAATTAGAATATGGAAAACTATAGTATATTACTGAGCCAGCTACTGAACCCACACAAAAAGAAAGTGGACCTTCCTTTTTTCTTCAGTAATTCCTGGAGAACCTGAATTCTACTGGATTACATCCAACCCTCTGAAATCAGGCAATTGCTAGGCACGCAGGGTGGAATCAGATGGCAGAACCATGGACCTCATCCTGCCTTTCAAAACTGACAGCACAACATACAAATGTGTATCCTACCACTCCGTGTACCAAAACTCTCTTGACAATACTCAGCAAATGATGAGTTCTATTAAATACATGATACCCAAACTAACTAGGTATGATAAGTGATTCTGGATGCAATTCACCATGGAAGACTAGAAGAGGCAATCTGTTTCTATCTGGAGATCATATTCATCCAGGAGCACTCTTTGATGGTGAAATTTTGGGAACCAGTGATCACACCAACTGCATGTCAGTTCTTGCTCCTCTTTGAAGAACCAAGTAATTCCTGATAAGTCATTTTGGCTGGTAACAGGGCCTCTGTGGTATGAGAAGATGGCTCTATGGGCAGAGAGCATGGTGAAATCACACTCAGCACTCAAAAAGGAAGAACAGTCCTGGATAAGTCTCTGGGCAGCAAATGGTCCAAGGCACATCTGTGGCTGTGGCATCCTAGAGAGGGGATGATGATGTCATAGTTGTCTTTTTGTGACACATGAGGATACTGATGTGAGATTGGCCAGGCTGCTGCTGGGCAAGGATTAAAGCTCCAGTGCTGGTCAGAAAACAGATTGTGAGTATGCGATGAAAGTGACTTATGTGGCTCTGCTTGGGCTCTTTCTTCCTCCAGACACCCTAGTGTCAGACCCTGCTGAGCAGTTTCCGATTGACAGACCCTCCTCAGAAAGCAACATACTGACAACTTCATCTTGGATTTTCAGGATGGTGAGAAATACACTTCTGTTATTGAAGCCATACTGTCTATAACATTTTGCTATGCAAATCGGACACTTTTTCGGTCAGAGAGGGAATATTGAAAGTACAACGAGATATTATTCTACTCCTTCAAGAATGCTGTCATCAACCAAACAGGAAAGATCACATATGCATTGACAATGAATTGTTGGGGAACTCTAATGTTCACATGTCTCTGCTGGATACCTAGAATGATATAGTTACCATGGAAAACAGTTCAGTATTTGTCCTGGATGTTGAGAATGAAAATTTCACATGACCATTGATATATACACAATAGTGTTTAAAACAGATACCCAGAAACTCCTAAACAAAATTCAGCATGGCACTGTAGATAATTGCAGAAATGGTCAACGGATGAATGCATTTGTGAAGACAGTACATGTATAAAATGAAGGAAGGTACAGTTATAAATGTGACAGAAGTCCTGATACTGGCCACAGAAAGAAAGTATCTTGAGAAATTGGCAAGAGAAAGAAGCTGGTAACCTAGGCCACATACACTGTCTCTCAATTAAGATAACAGAATGACAATGTCAAGTTCATAGGGAAAGACAAACAAATGAGCTCATAGACACAGACAATAGTTTAGTGGTTACCACAGGATAAGGGGGGTGAGAGGCAGAAGATGAGGGTAAGGGGGATCAAATATATGGAGATGGAAGGAGAACTGACTCTGTGTGGTGAACACACAATAGGATTTATAGATGATGTAATACAGAATTGTACACGGGAAATCTATGTAATTTTGATAACAATTGTCACCCCAATAAATTTAAAAAATAAAATAAAATAAAAATTCATAGGGAAAGAAGGTGGGTCAATGTTTGCCAGAGCATAGGTTGTGGGGCAGCATGGATGGGAAGTGAAAGTTGCATGTCTTTGGGTTCTATTCATTGTTTGTAATCAAAATAATGGTATTACACAGAAGAATTGAGGAAATCACAATACTGTTGGCATATTACAAAACTGAATAGGATTTTTTAAAGGTTCCAATGCAAACTGGTGGTGTGAATTTTACGAAAACAATATAAGGGATATTCCCAGTAGGGCACCACTTTTAAACCTCAAGTCCTCAAATGTTGTGATGGCCCTGCCTCCTGGACAATTTTTGCTACATGAGTAAGCTCCTCACTTCTAAAAACTAACAATGCCAGTGAAATTTAGGGCCCAATGGGAGAAGTGCATTTTCTAGAAAGAAGTGTGGTGGTGGAGTTTTCCCTGATGTAGTGGAATGCTGTTTTACAGAGCGAGCACTGATTTTGGAATGGAGTTTTCACAGATTTCATTCACTGTGTATTGGAAAGAAGAGAATCATTATCCATTGAAAGAATTCTCTAAAACAAAACGGGATGAGTCTCCTCACCTGTGATCGTAGACATTTCCTTCGAGTGGAAAGGAAGGATTGCTCAGAGAGCAGGGGCAATGGCTGTGGTGTCTTACAGGGTTCAAGCCTGGGCTATCCTGAAGGACATGGAGTCTAATAAGGCTAACCCTCGGATTTCTGCGGATCTGCTATGCCTCTCCCATTCTCTTCCATGTTACTGATGGCCTCATATGGAATGTCTCTCTGTTTAATATTTTACATTTTGCGCATGTTGTTTGCATTATTTTAGTACTCTTATCTTCATAATTGAGGAAAGATTCCCAATTTTGACCAATTTAGTCATAGAGTCTGTACATTTTGCATATGGGTCTCCACGTGTTGTCAGAGAATCTATCATGACTTAGAACTCTTTGTTACATCACCTGTGTTGGCAGAGAGTGACATCCCTGAGAAATTTTGTGTCTTTGACATGTAGAATATGGCGAACTATAGTATTTAAAGAGCCAGCTTCTGAACACACACAACAAAGAAAGTGGACCTTCCTTTGTTTCTTCAGTAATTCCTGGTGAACCTGACCTCTACTGAATTACATCCAACCCTCTGAAATCTGCTGGTTGGTAGGCCCTGATTTATGAATTCCTCTGGCAGACCCATGGGTCCCATACTGACAGTCAAAAATGACAGAACATCATACAAATGTGCATCCTTCCTCTCCATGTACCAACACGCTTCTATTGTACCATGTACCACAAGTCTTCTATTGTTGTGATGGCCCTGCCTCTTAGACCTTTGGGCAACAGCAGAAAGCTCCTCAATTCAAAAATAAACAATGCCAGTGAAATTTAGGTCCAAATGGAAGAAGTGCCCTTGCTAGAAATAAGTGTGATTGTGGATTTCACCTGTAGGAGTAGATTACCATTTTACAGAGACAGCACTGATTTTGGAAAGGAGTTTTCACAGATTTCACAGATTGAAAGTGAGAGAATGATTACCAGTGAAAGAAGTCTATGAAAGAAAACATGATGGGACTCCTCACATGTAAGCAGAGATATTTCCTTCCAGTGGAAAGAAAATTGGTCAGAGAGCTGGTGCAACGGCTGTGTCTCTTGCGGGGTTCAACCTGGGCTATCCTGAGGAACTTGGAGTCTAAATCAGACTAACTTTCAGATTGTTGTAAATCTGCTGTGCCTCTCCCATTCCCTTCCATGTTACTGAGGCCTCATACAGTATGCCTATCTGTTTCATCTTATACATTTTGTGCATGTTGTGTGCATAACGTTAATACTCTGATCTTAAATGGAAGAAAATTCCAAATTTTCACACTTTTACTCAAAGAGTCTGTATATTTTACATGTGGTACTCCATGTGTGGTCAGAGAATCTATTGTGACTTCCAATTCTTTGTTACATCACTTGCTAAGGTTTGGTAGAGAGTGTCTTCCACGGAGAAATTCAGTGTCTTGACAAGTAGAATATGGAGAACTACAGAATATCCTATGCCAGCTACTGTGCCCACTCACAGAGAAAGTGGACATTTCTTTCTTTGTTATGTAATTACTGACAAGCCTGACCTTGGATGAATTAAATCCAGCCATCTGAAATCATCTGGTTGACAGGCAGGCAGATTGGAATTCAAATTGCAGAACCATGGATCCCATCCTACCTGTCAGAACTGACAGAGCACCATGCAAATGTGCATTCTTTCTCTCCATGTAACAACAACTGCTTGAACCTACACAGCAAATGATGATGACAATCAAGAATCAGATGCCCTGCCTTGATAGGCATGATAAATATTTCTTGTTGAAAATCACCATCAGAGACTGGAAAACCTGAGCTTCTTCTATGTGGAGCTCACATTCATCCGGTAAGACTCCTTCATGGGGCACATTTTGGAGCCCATGTCACACCAACTGCATGTCAGTTCTTGCTCCCCATTAAAGTGGCAAGTTGATTCCTGGCAAATCTTTATGGCTGGGCCCAAGGGCCTCTGTAGTATGGGAAAGAAGACTCTATGGAGAACAGAGAATGGTGAAGTCACACTCATGGCTGAAAGTGGAAGGGCTGTCCTGTATAAGTCCCTCGGCAGCAAATGGTCCACAAAATCTCTGTAGCTGAGGCCTCCTGGAGTGGGATGACGATGTCACAGTTGTCTTTTAGTGACACATGAGGATACTGATATGTGATTAGCCAGGGGCTGCTGGGCATGGATTACAGCTCCAGCGTTCAGCAGACAACAGAGTTAGAGTTTCTGAGGAAACCCTGTTTTTCTGTAGCTCTGCTTGATCAGTTCCTTATTCCTGATGCCCTCAGCATCAGACTCTGTTGAGCATTTTCCTGTTGACAAACCCTGTTGAGCAACACCAGCACCTTCATCTTGGACTTTCAGTATGGTGAGAAATACACTACTGTTATGGAAGCCACATGTTCTACAACATTTTGCTATGAAAATCTGAGACTTTATCAGTCAAGGATGGAAATTCGAAAGAACAATGAAATAATATGCTACTCCTTCAACAATGCTGTGATCATCCAAAAAATTGTGTATTGAAAATGAAATGTAGAGATGAGGCGAGGAAAAATGGTGGCATGAGGTAAGCCTCTGTAAAGCTCCCCTGGAATTTACAACGACTCGAACAACAACAACTCCACAAAGGACTCCCTGCATAGCAGACAGGCAACATGAAGAGGCCCACTACCGAAATCACCTACAGGTGGGAGATTCGTGCAGTGGGGAGGGGGAAAAGGAGAAGTGCGGAGACGGAGTCCCGTGGGCCAGGACGCAGACCTAGATCAATGCTCCGAGCTCGCTGCTTCCTGAAACTACCGAAGCTGCAGGAGAGAGAAGAACTCGGACTGCTAGGGCTCCACTTATGGCCCACAAGGCTGAGGGGGCAGAATATAACACAGCTGAACCCAACGCTCAGAGCAGAGACCTCAGAGAAAAGACTGAGGGAAGAAGGTGGAAAACGGTGTTTTAAGCCCTCATTGCCGAGCAGAGAATGGAAGCCTTAGAAACTGAGACTAGCTGACCCCTGCCTCCCAGAGCTCATCCTGCCTCCACCTGCCCAGTGCTAGAAATAGAAGAGTAGCTGTGTCATATCAAAAGAACAGAATATTGCTGTTCTGAGAACTGTGGACCACAGACACAGATTCAAAGCTCAACTAGTACTGGCAAAGGGGAGGGAGCTGTGGAAGCAGGACTGGCTTTGGTGGCGTTCACCGCCATTGCTCTGGGCCACCTCTCACAACTCACCCCACCCCTCACCCCACCTATCTGGGTGGATCCCTGCAAGTGTAAACAGAACTGCTGAAACATACGGGCTATGAATCTGGAGCTCGAAGAGCTTTGGAACATCAAAAGCTCTCCGCATACCCACTGGGACATTGTGCCCTGTGACCTAGACGAACTATTAACAGAGGAGAAGCCAGACTTCCAGGGAATATACCCAATGTGTGAGAAGCTGGAATAGTGCAGAGAAAACACAGCACTACCGTGTGCGAGAAAAAAAATAAGCTGCAGTCGGAGAAAAAATAAAACATTCTACCAACAAATACTGGAAAATAAAAGAAAGACCACTTCTGATCAACCTGTTCTAGAAGCCACTCCTGTAGATGTTTAGGAAGAGAAATAGTAAACCAGCAATTGTCATGAATATCCAAGGCAACAAGAAAGCTCAGAAAGAAGGTGAAAAATCTCCAGAAAAGGAAATCAAACATACAGAAATATGTGACTTAAATGACATGGAATTTAAGATTGCAGTTCTGAAAAAACTCAATGAGATGCAAGAAAACACAGATAGGCAGATAAATGAACTAAGAAACAAATCAAAGAACAATCAAAGAACAGCATGAGTGTTTGACGAAAGAGATTGAAATTTTAAAAAAGGACCAAATAGAATGTCTGGAGATGAAAAACTCAATAGAAGAAATTAAGAACGAAATAACCAGCTTAGGTAGTAGAGTTGACCAGATGGAGGA
Source organism: Rhinolophus sinicus (assembly GCF_036562045.2). NCBI lineage: Eukaryota > Metazoa > Chordata > Mammalia > Chiroptera > Rhinolophidae > Rhinolophus > Rhinolophus sinicus. Next base: position 66,692 of record NW_027423815.1, on the reverse strand, counting down.
AAGAATCAGAGACATCGAAGATAGAAACCTGGAAATTACACAGATGGAAGAAGAAAGAGACTTGAGACTTAAAAGAAATGAAAGAAGTCTACAAGAACTTTCAGATTCCATCAGAAAGAGCAATATAAGAATAATGGGCATACCGGAAGAAAAAGAAGAGAAAAGGGAACAGAGAATATATTCAAACAAATTGTCGATGAGAACTTCCCAAACTTGTGGACAGAACTGGACCCTCGAATCCAAGAAGCAAACAGAACACCTAATTACCTCAATCCCAACAGGCCTTCTCCAAGGCACATTGTATTGAAGCTGTCTAAAATCAACAACAAAGAAAGAATCCTCAAGGCAGCCATGGAAAAGAAGACAGTTACTTACAAAAGAAAACCCATTAGATTATCATCAGATTTTTCAGCAGAAACTCTACAAGCCAGGAGGGGGAGTGGAACCAAATATCCAAAGTATTGAAAGAGAGAAATCATGAGCCAAGAATAATATATCCAGCAAAGATATCCTTTAGATATGAAGGAGGAATAAAGATCTTTCCAGACATACAGAGGCTAGGGAATTTTCTAATACACGACCTGCACTACAAGAAATACTAAAGGAGGCTATTCGACCACCATGAACAGGGACAATTTGTGACAACCGAAACATAAAAAAGGGGAGAGTATAGGCCTGAACCAGAATACGGAAATGGAGATAGTAAACGTGCTGAAGAAAAAGGAATACTCTAACTATCAAACTTTACTTTACAAAAACTTAAGGGAAACCACACAAGAAATTCAGAAATTAAATGTATACTGTAATAAAAGAAGAAACAGGGAAACATCATAGAATACCACCACACAGAAATAAAAGACAACAACAAAAAGGCAACGAAACAATGGAGACACAGGCTTACCAGAAAACTAAAGATAGAATGACAGGAAATCCTCACATATCAATAATCACCCTAAATGTAAATGGACTGAAGTCACCAATAAAAAGGCACAGAGTAGCAGATTTGATCTAAAAACTAAACCCAGGCATATGCTGTCTCCAAGAGACACGTATCAGCTACAAGGACAAGCATAGACTCAAAGTGAAAGGGTGGAAATTGACATTCCAAGTAAATGTTACCCAGAGAAAATCAGGTGTAGCCATAAATATATCAGATTAAACAGACATCAAGGTGAAAATATAACAAGAGAGAAAGATAGACATTTCATAATAGGGAAGGGGACTGTACAACAAGAAGACATAACAGTCGTCACTAATTATGCCCTTAATCAGGGATAACTGAAATATACCAGGCAACTACTAACAGAACCGAAGGGAGAAATTGACCAAAACACAATTATACTAGGGGACTTAAATACATCATTGACAGCTATGGATAGATCATCCAAACAGAAAATAAATAACGAAATAGCAGCCCAAAATGACACATTAGATGAAATGGACATAATTGACATTTATAGAGCACTTCATCCTAAAACATCAGACTATACATTCTTTTCTAGTGTACACGGAACATTCTCAAGGATAGACCATATATTGGGACATAAAATCTGTGTCAGCAAATTTAAGAAGATTGAGATCATACCAAGCATATTCTCTGAACAGAAGGCTTTGATATTGGATATCAAATATAAAAGGTAAGCGGGAAAAAACACAAACACATAGAGATTCAACAGCATACTTTTAAAAAACGACTGGGTCAAAGAAGAAGTTAGAGGAGAGATCAAAAGATACATAGAAACAAATGACAATGAAAATGCATGCTACCAAAATTTTGGGGATGAAGCAAAAGCAGTTTCAAGAGGGAAATTTATCTCATTACAGGCCTATCTCAAGAAACAAGAAAACTCCCAAATAAATAACCTCTTGTTACACCTTAAAGAACTAGAAAAAAAGAACAAGTAAAACCCAAGGTCAGCAGAAGAAAGGAAATAATAAAAATTAGAGCAGAAATAAATGAAATAGAGAACAAAGAGACAATAGAAAGAATTAATGTAACAAAGAGCTGGTTCTTCGAAGAGAGTAACAAAAGTGACAAACCTTTGGCTAGACTCACTAAGATAAAAAGAAAGAATACACTAATTAACAAAATCAGAAATGAAAATGTGGAAGCTATCACAGACACCACAGAAATACAAAGGATCATCCAAGAATAATATGAAGTACTACATGCCACCAAATTCAATAACCTAGAATAAATGGATGAGTTCTTAGAAACATATAGACTTCCAAGGTTGAACCATGAAGAACTGGAAAATCTAAACAGAATGATTACCAGTAACGAAATTGAATCAGTCATCCAAAACCTTCCCAAAAGCAAAAGTCAGGGCCAGATGGTTTCACAAGTGAATTCTACCAGATCTCAAAGACGACCTAATACCAATCCTGCTCAAACGCTTCCAAAAAATTGAAGAAGAGACAGTACTCCCTAACTCATTTTATGAGGCCAACATTACATTGATACCAAAATCTGTAAGGACAGCACAAAAAAAGAAAACTACAGACCAATATATCTGATGAATACCGATGCAAAAATCCTAAATAAAATCATAGCAAATCAAATACAACAATGCATTAAAAAGATTATTCATCACGACCAAGTGGGGTTCATCCCTGGCGCTCAAGGATGGTTCAACATCCGCATATCCATCAATGTGATACATCACATAAACACAATAAAGGACAAAAATCATATGATTATATCAATTGATGCAGAAAAGCATTTGACAAGATGCAACATCCATTTATGATTCAAACACTTAATAAAATAGGTACAGAAGGAAAATACCTTAACATACTAAAAGCCATATATGACAAGCCCTCTGCTAATCTCATAATTAATGGTGAAAACTGAAGTCCCTAAATCTACGTTCAGGAACATGAAAGGTCTGTCCCATATTACCTCTGCTTTTCAACATAGTGTTGGAAGTCTTTGCCAGAGCAATCAGGAGGGAGAAAGAAATAAAAAACATCCAAATTGGGAATGATGAAGTTAAATTATCACTCTTTGCTGATGACATAATGCTATATATAGAAAACCCTAAAGACTCCACCAAAAAGCTATTAGAAACAATCAACGAATACAGTAAATTTGCTGGCTACAAAATCAACATACAAAAGTCCATTGCTTTCCAATGTACTAACAATGAAATCTCAGAAAAAGAAATACAAAAAAAAATTACTTTTGCAATTGCAGCAAAAAGAATAAAATACCTAGGAATAAACTTAACCAAGGATGTGAAAGACCTATGTGCTGAAATCTATAAGGCATTTTTGAAAGAAATTGAAGTAGACACAAATGAATCGAAAGACATTCCATGCTCATGGATTGGAACAATCAACATAGTTAAAATGGCCATGTTACCCAAAGCAATATACAGATTCAATGCAATCCCCATCAAAATCCCAATGGCATTTTTTAAAGAAATAGAAGAAAAAATCATCAGATTTGTTTGAAACCGCAAAAGCCCCGAATAGCCAAAGCAATCTTAAGAAAAAAGAACAATAATGGAGATATCACACTTCCTGACTTTTGGTTGTACTACAGGGCTACAATAATCAAAACAGCATGGTATTGGCAGAGAAACAGACACATAGACCAATGGAATAGAATTGAGAACCCAGAAATAAAACCACATAAATAAGGACAGACAATTTTTGACAAAGAGGCTAAAAACATACAATGGAGGTAAGACAACCTCTTCAATAAATGGTGCTGGGAGAATTGGATAGACACGTGCAAAAGAATGAAACTGGACTGTTATTTGTCACCATGTATCAAAGTTAATTCAAAATATATCACAGAGTTAAGCCTAAGACCTGACACAATAAACTGCATAGAAGAAAACATAGATATTAAACTTATGGACCTTGGGTTCAAAGAGCATTTTATGAATTTGACTCCAAAGGCAATGGAAGTAAAAGCTAACATAAATGAATGGGACTTTATGAAACTTAAAAGCTTCTGCACAGAAAAGAACCCATACACAAAATAAAGAGGCCACCAACTGAATGGGAGAAGATTTTTGCAAATTGTGCCTCCGATAAGGGGCTAATATCCAGAATATACAAGGAATTCATGGAACTCAACAACAATAAAATAAACAAACTAATTGAAAAATGGGCAGAGGACTTGAAGAGACATTTCTCCAAAGAGGACATACAAATGAAAAATAGACATGAAAAAATGCTGAACATCACTAATCATCAGAGAAATGCAAGTCAAAACCACAATGAAATATCACCTCACCCAATTCAGAATGGCTATCATCAACAAGACAAATAGTAACAAGTGTTGGAGAGGCTGTGGAGAAAAAGGAACCCTCATACACTGTTGGTGGGAATGCAGACTGGTGCATCCATTATAGAAGGCAGTGTGGAGGTTCCTCAAAGTATTACGAATAGAATTGCCATATGACCCAGCAATCCCCCTCCTGGGTATCTACCCAAAAAATCTGAAAACATTTATAAATAAAGTCCCGTGTGCTCCAATGTTCACTGCAGCTTTGTTTACGGTGGCCAAGACATGGAAACAACCAAAATGTCCTTCGATATATGAATGGATGAAGAAGTTGTGGTATATATACACAATGGAATACAATTTGGCGGTAAGAAAAGATGATATAGGTACATTTTGGACAAGATCGATGGATCTTTAGAGTGTAACGCTGAGCGAAATAAGTTAGACAGAAAAAACAGAGAAGTATGTGATTTCACTGATATGTGGTATATAAACCAAAAACAACAAAAGAACAAGACAAACAAATGAGAAACAGAAACTCTTAGACACAGACAACAGTTTAGTGGTTACCAGAGGCTAAGGGGGTGAGGGGTGGGAGATGAGGGTATGGGGATCAAATATATGGTGATGGAAGTAGAACTGACTCTGGGTGGTGAACACGCAATGGGATATATAGATGACGTAATACAGATTTGTACAGCTGAAATGTATATAATTTTACTAACAATTGTCACCGCAATAAATTTAAAAAAATAAAAAAAAAGAGAAAATGCTATGTAGAAGAACTGGAATGCTAACAAGTCTGTGATAGATACATAAAATGATATAGCTCACGTGGAAAAAAAGTTCGCTATTTGTACAGTGTGATGAAAATGAAAATATCACACAACCATTGATAAATACACAATAGTGTTTAAAATGACACGTAGAAACTCTAAACACAATTCAGAACTGCATGGTAGATTTGGCAAAAGGTCGAAACACAGTATAAGGTCAACTGACGAATTAATTTGCGAATGTGGTATATGTATAAAATGAAACAACATACACTCTTCAAGGTGACAGAAGTTCATATAATGGCCACAGCAAGAAAGTATCTTGAGAAATTGGCAAGAGAAATAAGCAAGCAACCCCAAGGCCACGTACGCTGCCTCTCTATATACATAGCAGACTGCAATGTGAAATTCATAGGGAATGATGGCAGGTGAGTGTTTGCCATGGCTCAAGGAGTGGGCCGAATGGATGGGAAGTGAAAGTTTCATGGCTTGGGTTTCTACTGATTGTTTGTAATCATAAAAAAAGGGTTAGACACCAGGTATTGAAGAAAGCACAATTCTGCTAGCATATTACAAAACTGAATTGTATTTTTTAAAGGTTCCAATGGAAACCTGGTGGTGTTAATTTTACCAAAACGATGTAAGGGATATTTCCAGTATGAACACCATACATACACCACAGGTCCTCTGATGTTGTGATGACACTGCCTCCTAGACCCTTTGGGATACATGAGAAGCTCCCTAGTCTTAAAATCAAACACTGCCACTAAAATTGAGGGCCCTCTCTAGAAATAAATGTGGTCCTGGGTATTTGACCGATGCAGTAGATTACCTTTTGACAGAGTGAGCACTGATTTTTGTAATGGAGTTTTCACAGATTTCATTCACTGTGAATTGAAAGGGAGATAATCATTACACATTGAAAGATGTCTCTGAAATAAAACGTAATGGGCTTCCTCACCTGTGAACGTACATATTTCTTTCGAGTGGAAAGGAAGGATTGGTCAGAGAGCCTGGGCAACATATGAGGTCTCTTGTGGGGTATAAACCTGGTTTATCCTGAAGGACCTGGAGTCTAAATCAGGCTAAAAATCAGATGCCTGTGGATCTGCTGTGCCTCTCCCATTTTCTTTCATGTAACCGAGGGCCTCCTATGGCATGACAATCTGTTTCATCTATTGTATTTTGTGCATGTTGTTTGCATTACTTTAATACTCTGATCTTCATAATTGACTACTTTCCAATTTTCACCATTTTACTAATAGGGTGTGTATATTTTGCAAGTGAAACTCCATGTGTGGTCAGTGAATCTATAGTGAATTCCAATTCTTTGTTATGTCACCTGTTTAGGGATATCACAGAGTGTCTTTTCCAGAAAAATTCAGTGTCTTTGACAAGTAGAATATGGAGAACTACAGCATATACTGAGCCAGCTATTGGGCCTACACACAAAGAAGTGAACTTTCCTTTCTCTTCTTACATAATTCCTGGCATACCTGACCTCTACTGAATTACATCCAACACTCTGAAATCACCTGTTTGATAGGCATGCATCGGGGAATTCAGAGGTCAGACCAGTGGAACACATCCTGCCTGTCAGAACTGAGAGAACACCGTACAAATGTGTATCCTCCTCTACATGTACCAAGAATCACTTGACACTACTGAGCAAATGATGAGGACAATCAACCTGATACCCTGAATGCTAGGTATGATAAGTGGTTCTTGTGGAGTATCACCATCAGAGACTAGAAGATCGATTTGGTAATATGTGGAGCTCACATTCATCCGGCAACACTCTTTGATGGGATACTTTTTGGATCCAGCGCTCTAATCAACAGCATGTCTGTTTTTGCTCCCCTTTGATGTGGCAAGGTGATGCCTCACAAGCCATTTCAGCTTGGCCAAGGACCTCTGCAGTAAGAGAAATAAGGCTCTATGGGTCACAGAGAATGATGAAGTCACATTCAGGGCTCTAATTGGAAGGACTACCTCGCATAATTTTGTGGACAGAAAATGATCCAAGGCATCTCTGTTGCGAGGCCTTCTGGAGAGAGGATGAAGATGGCACAATTGTGTTTTTTTTTGACACTTGAGCATACTGATAGGTGATTGGCCAGGTGTCTGCTGGGTACGGATTACAGCTCCAGTTCTGGACAGACAACAGAGTGTGAGTCTGTGAGGATAATGACTTCTGTGTCTCTTCTCGGGCTGTACCTTCTCCTGACAACCTCAGCATCAGAACCTGCTGAGCAGTTTCCTGTTGACAGAACTTCCTGAGAAAGCAAAGTTGTGGCACCTTTATCTTGGACTTCAGGACGGTAAGAAATACACTTCCATTATTGAAGCCACACAGTGTAGAACATTTTGCTATGAACACTGGGCAATTTATCAGTGAGGGAGGTAAACTCAAAAACACAATGAGACAATATGTTACTCCTTCAAGAAAGCTGTGATCAAACAAAGAGAAAAGATCACACATGCATTAACAATGCAATGTGGAAGAAATGGAATGTTCACAACTCTCTGATGGATATATAGAATAATATAGCTACCGTGGAAAAGAGTTCGTTATTTGTCGAGTATGTTGAGAATGAAAATATCATGTGACTGTTGCTATATGCAGAATAGTATTTAAAATGGATGCCCAGAAACTCCTAATCAGAATCAGAACTGCACTGTAGATAATGGCACAAATGTAGAAACACAATATCAGGTCAACTGATGAATGCATTAGCGATGGTGTTATATGTATAAAATTAAACAAGATACAGTCATGCCCCACCCCCCAACCCCCTTACCCTCTGACAACCACTAAACTATTATCTCTGTCTATGAGTTTCTGTTTCTCTTTTGTTTGTCTTGTTCTTTTGTTGTTTTTATAGATGATGTAATACAGAATTGTACACCTGAAATCTACGTAATTTTACTAACAATTGTCACCCCAATAAATTTAATAAAATAAAATAAATAAAAAAAAGATACAGTCATGAAGGTGACAGGAGTCCTCATGGAAGCCCAAGCAAGAAAGTGCCTTGAGAACTTGGAAAGAGAAATTAGGAGGAAACCAAGCCTCATACCCTGTCTCTCCATTAATGTAACAGAAAGGCAAAGTCTAATTCATATGTAAGGAAGGCAGGTCAGTGTTGCCCAGGGCGTAAGGTGTGGGGCAGCTTGGATGGGAAGTGAAAGTTGCATGGCTTGGGTTTCTATTGATTGCTTGTAATCAGGAAAATGGTACTAGACAACAAGGATTGAGGATAACATAATGCTTTTGGCACATTATAAAATTGAATTATATTTTTAAAGGTTCCAATGGCAAACTGGTGGTGTGAATTTTACCAAAACAATGTAAGGGATATTCCCAGTAGGGCAACTCTCTTAAATCACAAGTCCTATAATGTTGTGAAGGGCCCTGCTTCCTTGAACCTTTGGACTACATAAGGAAGCTCCTTTATTCTAAATACAAATACTGTCACTGAAATTTAGATCTGAATGGGAGAAGTGTCCTTGCTAGAAATAAGTGTGATGGTGGATATTTGTCTGATCAAGTTGATTACTGTTTTACTGAGAGAGCACTGATTTTAGAAAGAAGTTTTCACAGATTTCATTCACTGTGAATTGAAAGGGGGAGAATCATTACAAATTGAAAGAAGTCTCTGAAGCAAAATGTTATGGGTCTCCTCACATGTGAGTGTAGATATTTCCTTCAAGTGGAAAGGATGGATTTGTCAGATAGCCAGGGGACAGCTGTGGTTTCTTGCATGGTTAAAGCTGGGCTATCCTGAATGACTTAGAGTCTAAACCAGTCCAAAACTCGGATTGCTGCAGATCTGATGTGCCTCTCCCATTCTCTTGTATGTTACTGAGGGCCCCTATGGCATGACTTTCTGTTTAATCTTCTACATTTTACGCATTTTTGAGCATTATTTTAATACTCTGATCTTCATGATTGAGGAAACATCCACAATTTTCACTGTTTTACTCATAGAGTCTGTATATTTTGCATGTGGGACTCCATGTGTGGTCAGTGACTCTATTGTGACCTCCAATTCTATGTTACATCACCTGCTATGGGGTGGTAGAGAGAGTCTTCCCCAGAGAAATTCAATGTCTTTGAAAAGATAACTATGGAGAACTGCCATGTAGAGTGAGCTAGCTACTGAGACCACACAGAAAGCAAATGGACCTTCCTTTCTTTATTAGATTATTCCTGGCTAACCTGACCTCTACTGAATTGCATCCAAACCTCTGAAATCAGCCAGTTGTTAAGCACATATCAGGGAACTCAGTTGGCAGTCCCATGGAGCCCACCCTGCCTTTCAGAACTGACAGAGCACTAAACGAATATTTATCCCTCTTCTCCATGTACCAAAACTCCCTTCACACTAGTCAGCAAAAATGAGGACAACCAAGAACCTGATGACAAAAATTTTTGCTATGATTAGTGATTCAGAGAGTAGAAGACCCAATCTCTTTCTATCTGTACCTCACATTCATCAGGGGAACACTCTTTGATGGTACACTCTTTGGAGCCTGTGCTCACACCAACTGCATGTCATTTCTTCCTCCACTTTGAAGTGGCAAAGTGATTCCTTAAAAGTCATTTCAGCTGATCAAAAGGGCCTCTGTACTATGATTAGATGGTTCTATGGAGCACAGAGAATGGTATAGGCCCACTAAGGGCTCAACATGGAAGAACATTCCTAGATAAGTCTCTGGGTAGATAATGGTCCAAGGCACATCTGTGGTTGCAACATCCTAGGAAGGGGATGGTGATGTCACTGTTGTCTTTTTGTGACACATGAGTGTACTGATATATGATTGGCCATGTGGCTGAGGGCATGGATTAAAGCTCCAGTACTGGGCAGACAACAGAGTGTGAGTCTTTGAGGAAAGCAAATTCTGTGGCTCTACATGGGCTGTTTTTTACTCCTGATGCCCTCAGAATCAGACCCTGCTAAGCAGTCTCATGTTGATAGATTCTCCTGAGAAAACAACCTTCATCTTGGACTTTCTGGACGGTGTGAAATACACTTCTGCTAGTGAAGCCACACAGTCTATAATATTTTGCTATACAAAACAGACATTTTATCAGTTAGGGAGGGAAAATAGAAAGTACAATGATGTGCCTTGGAACATTTTCTACCCAGAGGCTTATCCAGGAATGTTATTCCACGTTGATTCTGGGCAAATCATTATGGCTGGGTCCAAGGGCCTCTGAGGTATATGAAAGAAAGCTCTACGGAGCACAGAGAATGGTGAAGTCACATTCAGGGCTCTAAGTGGACGGACTGTCCTGGAAAAGTCTCTGGCCAGCAAATGGTCCAAGGCAATTCTGTGGCTGTGGCCTCCTGGAGAGGGGATGATGTCACAGTTGTGTTTTTGTGACACATGAGGATACCAATATGTGATTGGTCAGGTGGCTGCTGGGAATGTAGTGCCGCTCCAGTGCTTGGCAGACAAGCGAGTGTGAGTCTGTGAGAAGAGCAACTTCTGTGGCTCTGCTCAAGCTGTTATTTCCTCCTGATGCCCTCAGCATCAGACTCTGCTGAGTAGTTACCTGTTGACAGACCCTCCTGAGAAAGCAATATTCTGGCATCTTCAATTTGGAGTTTCAGGAAGGTGAGAAATAAACTTCTGTTATTGAAGCCACACATTGTATAACATTTTGCTATGAAAACCGGACACTTTATCAGTCAGGGAGGGAAAATTGAAAGCACAATGAGAAATATGATAATCCTTCAAGAATGCTTTGATTAACCAAAGAGAAAAGACCATACCTGTGTTGTCAATGTGATGTAGAAGAACTGGAACGCTCACATGTCTCTCCTGGATTCATAGAATGATGTAGCTACCGTGGAAACTGTTTGATACTTGTCCAAGATGTTGCAAACGAAAATATCACGTGACCGTTGATATATAAACAATAGTGTTTAAAACAGATGCCCAGAAACTCCTAAACAGAGTTCAGAACTGCACTGTAGATAGTGGCAAAAATGTAGAAACACAATATCAGGTCAATGGATGAATGCATTAGTGAAAGTGGTATATGTATAAATGAATCAAGAAACAGTCATAACCGTGACAGTAGTCCTGATGCTGGCCACAGCAAGAAAGTGTCTTGAGAAATTGGCAAGACAAAGAAGCTACCATCTAAAGGCCACATACTCTGTCTCTCTATTAAGATAACAGAATAACAATGTCAAATTCATAGGGAAAAAAGGCAGGTCAGTACTTGCCAGGGCTCTAGGTGTGGGTCATATGAATGAGAAGGGAAAGTTGCAGGCTTGGGTTTGTATTGACAGCTTATAATCAGAAAAATGGTATTAGACAGCAACGATTGAGGAAAGTGCAGTGCTTTTGGCCTATAACAAAGCTGTATTGAATTTTTTTAAAGGCTTCTATGGCAAACCGGAGGTGTGAACTTTACCAAAAAAATGTAAGGTATATTCCTAGTAGAGCACCTCTCCTAAACCACAAGTCCTATAATGTTGTGATGGCACTGCCTCCCAGACACTTGAGCTACATGAGAAAGTTTCTCAGTTTTGAAATCAAACACTGACAGTGAAATTAGGTCCCAATGGGTGAAGTACCCTTGATAGAAATAAGTGTGGTGGTGGTTATTTGCCTGAAGGAGTAGATTACCATTTTACAGAGACAACTCTGATTTTGGAAAGAATTTTCACAGATTTAATTCAGTGTGAATTGGAAGAGAGTATCATTAGATATTGAAAGAAGTCTCTGAAACAAAATGTGATGGGTCCCCTCACATGTGAGCATACATATTTCCTTGGAGTTCAAAGGAATAATTGGTCAGAGAGCCCCGGCAAAGGCTGTGGTCCTTGCAGGGTTCAAGCCTGGTCTATCCTGAAGGACCTGGAGTCTTAATGAAGCTAAATCTCAGACTGCTGCAGATCTACTGTGCCTCTCACTTTTACTTCCATGTTACTGAGGGCATCCTATGGCATGCCTCTCTTTTTCATCTTGTATATTTTGTGCATATTGTGTGCTTTACTTTAATACTCTGATCTTCATAACTGAGGAAACATTCCCAATTTTCATCCTTTTACTCATAGAGTCAGTACATTTTGCATGTGGGGATCCATGTATGGTCAGAGAATCTATCATTATTTCCAGTTCTTTATTATGTGACCTGTTAAGGGGAGAGTGTATTCCTCAGAATAATTCAATGTCTTTGACAAGTAGAATATGGAGAACCACACTATATACTGAGCCAGCTACTGAGCACACAACAAAGAAAGTGGACATTCCTGTCTATCTTAGTAATTCTTGATGAAGCTGACCTCTACTGAATCACAACCAACCCTCTCAAATCAGTGGTTCTTAGGTATGCATCAGGGAATTCAGATGGCGGACCCATGGAGATCAACCTTCCTTTCAGAACTGACAGACCACCATACAAATGTGTATCCTTGTTCTCCGTGTATTAACACTCCCTTGATATTATTCTGCAAATGATGAGGACAATCAAAATCCTGATGCCCCGACTTGCTAGGTATGAAAAGTGGGTCTTTTTGAAATCAGCATCACAGACTAGCAGACCTGATCTGCTTCTATCTGGAGCTCACATTCATCCAATTACACTCTTTGATGTGGCACTTTTTGGAGCCAGTGCTCAAAACATCTTCAGTTCAGTTCTTCCTCCTCTTTGAAGTGTCAAGATGATTCCTGTCAAGTCATTAGGGTTGGGTCCAAAGTCCTCTGTAGTATGAGAAAGAGGGCTCTATTTAGCAGTGAATTGTGAGGTCACACTCAGGTCTCAAAGTCGAAGGACTCTCCTAATATCTCTCTAGGCGCAAATGGCCCAAGACACCTCTGTGGTCCCTGGAGAGGGCATGATGATGTCACAGTTGTCTCTTTGTGACACATGAGGACACTGATTTTATGATTGGCCAAGGGGCCTCTGGGCACGGATTATAGCTACAGTGCTTGGCAGTCAACATAGTGTGAGTCTGTGAGGAGAGCGATTTCTGTGGCTCTGCTCAGGCTGTTCCTTCCTCCTGATGCTGTCTGCATCAGACCCTGCTGAGCAGTTTCCTGTTGACAGGACCTTCTGAGAAGGCAACATTCTGACACCTTCATCTTGGACTTTCAGTACGGTGAAAATACACTTCTGATATTGAAACCACATAGTGTATAACATTTTGCTATGAATTTCGGACACTTTATCAGTCATGGAAGAGAAAATCAAAAGCACAATGAGACAATATGTGACTCCTTCAAGAATGCTGTGATCAACCAAAGAGAAAAGATCACATGTGCATTGACAGTGTAATTTGGAAGAACTGGAATGCTCAGATGTCTCTGCTAGATACATAGAATGATATAGCTACATTGTAAAACAGTTTGCAAGTTGCCCAGGATGTTGAAATTGAAAATATCAAATGACCATTGATACATACACAATGGTGTTTAAAACAGAAGCCCATAAACTCTGAAACAGAATTCAGAACTGCAGTGTAGATAATGGCACGAATGGAGAAACACAATATCCGGTCAACTGATGAATGCATTAGTGAAGGTGGTATTTGTATAAAATGAAATGAGATACAGTCATAAAGGTCACAATATTCCTGATGCTGGACATCGCAAGGAAGTATCTTGAGAAATTGGCAATGGAAAGATGCTCACATCCTAAGGAAATCATAGGCTGTCTCTCAATGAATGTAACAGGCTGACAATGTCAAATTCATAGGGAAAGACGGAAGGTCAGTGTTTTCCAGGGCGCAAGTTGTGCGGCAGCATGGATTGGAAGTGAAAGTTGCATGGCTTTGGTTCTATTAATTGCTTGTAATTAGTAAAATGGTGTTAGAAAGCAAGAATTGAGGAAAGCACAATGCTGTTGGCATATTACAAAACTGAGTTGCATTTTTTTTAATGATTGTTTTTTTTAAATGAAGCTATTTGTTTTTATTTATTGGGGTGACGATTGTAAAATAATATAGATTGCAGGTGTACAATTCCATATTACATCATCTATAAATCCTGTTGCGTGTTCACCACCCAGAGTCAGTTCTCCTTCCATCACCATTTATTTGATACCCCTTAAACTCGTCTCCCACAATCCACCCTCCTTAACCGCTGGTAACCACTAAACTATTGTCTGTGTCTATGAGTTTATTTATTTCATTTGTTTGTCTTGTTCTTTTGTTGTTTCTGGCTTATATCCCACATATCAGTGAAATCATATAGTTCTCTGCTTTTTCTGTCAAACTTATTTCGCTCCGCATGATATTCTAAATATCCGTCCATGTTGTCACAAATGTTCCTATATCATGTTTACTTACCATTGAATAGTATTCCATTATGTATATATACCACAACTTATTTATCCATTCATCTATCGAAGGACATTTTGTTGTTTTTTTTCCCCTATCTTGGTCACCATAAACAAAGCTGCAATGAACACTGGAGCACCGGCGTCTTAATGTATAAATGTTTTCTGAATTTTGGGTAGATACCCAGGAGAAGGATTGCTGTGTCATATCGTAATTCTATTCGTAATGTTTGAGAAACCTCTTCACTGCCTTCCATAAAGGCTGCAACGTCTGCATTCCCACCAATAGTGTATGAGAGCTCCTTTTACTCCACAGCCTCTCCAGTGCTTGTAACTATTTGTCTTGTTGACGATAGCCGTTATGACTGGAGTGAGGTTATATCTCATTGTGGTTTTGATTTGCATTTCTCTGATGATTAGGGATGTTGAGCATTTTTTCGTATGTCTATTTGCCATTTGTGTGTCCTCTTTGGAGAAATGTCTCTTCAGGTCATCTGCCCATTTTCCCATTGGATTGTTTGTTTTTTTTTGTTGCTGAGTTTCATGAGTTGCTTGTATATTTTGGATATTAGCCCCTTATCAGAGGCACTGTTTGCAAAAATCTTCTCCCATTCATTTGGTTGTCTCTTTATTTTGTCGATGGTTTCTTTTGCTGTGCAGAAGATTTTATGTTTCAAATATTCCCATTCATTTAGCTTAGCTTTTACTTCCCTTGCCTTTGCAGTCAAATTCATAAAATTCACTTTGATCCCAAAGGTCACAGGTTTAGTACCTGTTTTCTTCTATGCAGTTTATTGTGTCAGGTCTTATGCTTAAGTTTTTGATCCATTTTGAATTATTTTTGGTACATGGTGACAGACATAGCATTAATTTTGGTACATGGCAGTCCAGTTTCATTCTTTTTCTCATGGCTATCGAATTCTCCAAGCACCATTTATTGAAAAGGCTGTGTTTTATCCATTGTATGTTTTTTGCTTCTTTGTCAAAAATTGTCTGTCCTAATTCATGTGGTTTTCTTTCTGGGTTCTCAATTCTATCCCATTGCTCTATGTGTCTGTTTTTCTACCATGTATTTTTGACTATTGTAGCCATGAACTACAACATGAAGTCAGGGAGTGTGATACCTCCAGTATTGTTCTTTTTTCTTAAGATTGCTTTGCCTCTTCGGGGTCTTTTTGGTTGCAAACAAATCTGATGAATTTTATTCTATTTCTCTAAAAACTGTCATTGGGATTTTGATGGGGATTGCATTAAATCTGTATATTGCTTTAGGTAATAGGACCATGTTAACTATATTGATTCTATCAATCCATGAGCATGGAATGTCTTTCCATTTTGTGTGTCTTATTCAATTTATTTTAAAAATGTCTTATAATTTTAGCATATAGGTCCTTCACATCATTGGTTAAGTTTATTCCTAGGTACTTTATTTCATTTGCTGGAATTGCAAAAGTAATTGTTTTTTGTATTTCTTTTCTGAGATTTACAGTGCTCGGCAGTCAACACAGTGTGAGTCTGTGAGGAGAGCGATTTCTGTGGCTCTGCTCAGGCTGATCCTTCCTCCTGATGCTGTCTGCGTCAGACCCTGCTGAGCAGTTTCCTGTTGACAGGACCTTCTGAGAAGGCAACATTCTGACACCTTCATCTTGGACTTTCAGTACGGTGAAAATACACTTCTGATATTGAAACCACATAGTGTATAACATTTTGCTATGAATTTCGGACACTTTATCAGTCATGGAAGAGAAAATCAAAAGCACAATGAGACAATATGTGACTCCTTCAAGAATGCTGTGATCAACCAAAGAGAAAAGATCACATGTGCTTTGACAGTGCGATTTGGAAAAACATGAATGCTCACACGACTCTGGTGGATACATAGAATGATATAGCTACATTGGAAAACAGTTTGCTATTTGCCCAGGATGTTGAAATTGAAATTATCAAATGACCATTGATATATACACAATGGTGTTTAAAACAAATGCCCAGAAACTCCTAAACATAATTCAGAACTGCAGTGTAGATAATGGTACAAATGTAAGAACACAATATCAAGTCAACTGTTGAATGCATCAGTGAAGGTTGCATATGTATAAAATGAAACAAGATACAATCATAAAGGTCACAATATTCCTGATACTGGACATCGCAAGGAAGTATCTTGAGAAATTGGCAATGGAAAGATGCTCGCATCCTAAGGAAATCATAGGCTGTCTCTCAATGAATGTAACAGACTGACAATGTCAAATTCATAGGGAAAGACGGAAGGTCAGTGTTTTCCAGGGCGCAAGTTGTGCGGCAGCATGGATTGGAAGTGAAAGTTGCATGGCTTTGGTTCTATTAATTGCTTGTAATTAGTAAAATGGTGTTAGAAAGCAAGAATTGAGGAAAGCACAATGCTGTTGGCATATTACAAAACTGAGTTGCATTTTTTTTTAATGATTGTTTTTTTTTTAACGAAGCTATTTGTTTTTATTTATTGGGGTGACGATTGTAAAATTATATAGATTGCAGGTGTACAATTCCGTATTAAATCATCTATAAATCCTGTTGCGTGTTCGCCACCCAGAGTCAGTTCTCCTTCCATCACCATTTATTTGATACCCCTTAAACTCGTCTCCCACAATCCACCCTCCTTCACCGCTGGTAACCACTAAACTATTGTCTGTGTCTATGAGTTTATTTATTTCATTTGTTTGTCTTGTTCTTTTGTTGTTTTTGGCTTATATCCCACATATCAGTGAAATCATATAGTTCTCTGCTTTTTCTGTCTGACTTATTTCGCTCCGCATGATATTCTCAATATCCGTCCATGTTGTCACAAATGTTCCTATATCATGTTTACTTACCATTGAATAGTATTCCATTATGTATATATACCACAACTTATTTATCCATTCATCTATCGAAGGACATTTTGTTGTTTTTTTTCCCCTATCTTGGTCACCATAAACAAAGCTGCAATGAACACTGGAGCACTGGCGTCTCAATGTATAAATGTTTTCTGAATTTTTGGGTAGATACCCAGGAGAAGGATTGCTGTGTCATATCGTAATTCTATTCGTAATGTTTGAGAAACCTCTTCACTGCCTTCCATTAAGGCTGCAACGTCTGCATTCCCACCAATAGTGTATGAGAGCTCCTTTTTCTCCACAGCCTCTCCAGTGCTTGTAACTATTTGTCTTGTTGACGATAGCCATTATGACTGGAGTGAGGTTATATCTCATTGTTGTTTTGATTTGCATTTCTCTGATGATTAGTGATGTTGAGCATTTTTTCGTATGTCTATTTGCCATTTGTGTGTCCTCTTTGGAGAAGTGTCTCTTCAGGTCATCTGCCCATTTTCCCATTGGATTGTTTGTTTTTTTTGTTGCTGAGTTCCATGAGTTGCTTGTATATTTTGGATATTAGCCCCTTATCAGAGGCACTGTTTGCAAAAATCTTCTACCATTCATTTGGTTGTCTCTTTATTTTGTCGATGGTTTCTTTTGCTGTGCAGAAGATTTTATGTTTCAAATATTCCCATTCATTTATCTTAGCTTTTACTTCCCTTGCCTTTGCAGTCAAATTCATAAAATTCACTTTGATCCCAAAGGTCACAGGTTTAGTACCTGTTTTTTTCTATGCAGTTTATTCTGTCAGGTCTTATGCTTAAGTCTTTGATCCATTTTGAATTATTTTTGGTACATGGTGACAGACATAGCATTAATTTTGGTACATGGCAGTCCAGTTTCATTCTTTTTCTCATGGCTATCGAATTCTCCAAGCACCATTTATTGAAAAGGCTGTGTTTTATCCATTGTATGTTTTTTGCTACTTTGTCAAAAATTATCTGTCCTAATTTATGTGGTTTTCTTTCTGGGTTCTCAATTCTATCCCATTGCTCTATGTGTCTGTTTTTCTACCATGTATTTTTGACTATTGTAGCCGTGAACTACAACATGAAGTCAGGGAGTGTGATACCTCCAGTATTATTCTTTTTTCTTAAGTTTGCTTTGCCTCTTCAGGGTCTTTTTGGTTGCAAACAAATCTGATGAATTTTATTCTATTTCTCTAAAAACTGTCATTGGGATTTTGATGGGGATTGCATTAAATCTGTATATTGCTTTAGGTAATAGGACCATGTTAACTATATTGATTCTATCAATCCATGAGCATGGAATGTCTTTCCATTTTGTGTGTCTTATTCAATTTATTTTAAAAATGTCTTATAATTTTAGCATATAGGTCCTTCACATCGTTGGTTAAGTTTATTCCTAGGTACTTTATTTCATTTGCTGGAATTGCAAAAGTAATTGTTTTTTGTATTTCTTTTTCTGAGATTTAATTGTTAGTATATAGGAATGCAATGGACTTTTGTATGTTGATTTTGTAGCCAGCAACTTTACTGTATTTGTTAATGGTTTCTAATAGCTTTCTGGTGCAGTCTTTATTGTTTTCTAAATACAGAATCATGTCATCTGCAAAGAGTGACAATTTAATTTCTTCATTCCCAATTTGGATGCCTTTTATGTCTTTCTCTTTCCTGATTGCGCTGGCGAGGACTTCCAAGACTATGTTGAAAAGCAGAGGTGATGTGGAAAGCCCTGTCGTGTTCCTGAACATAAAGAAAAGGGATTCAGTTTTTCATCACTAATTATGAGATTAGCTCAGGGTTTGTCATATATGGCCTTTCTTATGCAAAGGTATTTTCCTTCTATACCTATTTTATTAAGTGTTTTATTCATAAATGGATATTGAATCTTGTCAATTGCCTTACCTGTATCAATTAATATAATCATATGATTTTTGTCCTTACTTTTGTTTATGTGATGTATCACATTGATGGATATGCGGATGTTGAACCATCCTTGTGCGCCGGGGATGAACCCCACTTGGTCATGATGAATAATCTTTTTTTAACGCATTGTTGTATTTGATTTGCTGGAATTTGTTTACGATTTTTGCATCTGCATTCATCGGAGATATTGGTCTGTAGTTTTATTTTTTGTGTGTTTTTCTTACCAGGTTTTTGTATCAGGGTAATGTTGGCCTCATAAAATGAGTTAGGGAGTACTGTCTCTTCTTCAATTTTTTTGGAAGATGTTGAAGAGGATAGTTTTAGATCCTCTTTGAATGTTTGGTAGAATTCACTAGTGAAGCCATCTGGTCCAGGACTTTGCTATTGGGATGGTTTTGGATGACTGATTCAATTTCCTTACTGGTGATCAGTCTGTTTAGATTTTCCAGTTATTCAGGGTTCAACCTTGGAAGGCTATATGTTTCTAAGAACTTGTCCATTTCTTCTAGGTTATTGAATTTGGTAGCATATAGTCCTTCATATTATTCTTGGATGATCCTTTGTATTTCTGTGGTATCCGTGATAATTTCCCCTTTTTCATTTTTGATTTTGTTAATTAGTGACTTCTCTGCTTTTATCTTAGTGACTCTAGCCAAGGCTTATCGATTTTGTTAATCTTTTCAAAGAACCAGCTCTTTGTCACATTAATTTTTCTATTGCCCTTTTGTTCTCTATTTCATTTAGTTCGGCTCTGTTTTTTTTTTTTTTTCCATTCTTCTGCTGACTTTGGGTTTCATTTGTTCTTCTTTTTCTAGTTCTTTATGTTGCAACATGAAGTTATTTATTGGAGATTTTTCTTGTTTCTTGATATAAGCCTGTAATGATATAAATTTCCCTCTTAAAACTGCTTTGGCTGCATCCCAAAAATTTTGGTAAGATGTATTTTCATTGTCATTTGTTTCCATACATCTTTTGATATCTCCTCTAATTTTTTCTTTGAGTTGGTCATTCTTTAAAAGTATGTTGTTTGATATGCATGTCAGGAGAGCAAATTATTTGGCTCTGCATGGGCTCTTCCTTCATCCTGATTCCCTCATTGTAAGACCCTGCTTAGCAGATTCCTGTTGACACACCATCCTGAGAAAGCAACATTCTGGCATCTTCATCTCGGACTTTCGGCATTGTGAGTAATACACTTCAATTATTGAAGCCACACTATAACAATTTGCGTGCAAATTGGACAATTTATTGGAGGGAAAAACAAAAGTACAATGAGAAAATATGCTACTCCTTCAAGAATACTGTGATCAACCTAAGAAAACAGATCACATGTGCATTGACAATGCGATGTTGAAGAACTGGAATGTTCACTTGTCTCTGGTGGATGTATGGGATGATAGAGGTACCATGGAAAACTGTTCACTATTTTCCAGTATGTTGAGAATGAAAATAATACATGACCATTGATATATACACAATAGTGTTTAAAACAGATGCCCAGAAATTCCTTAAGAGAATTGAGAACTACAGTGTAGATAAAGACAAAATTGTAGAGACACAATATCAGGTCAACTGAATAATGCATTAGCGAAGGACGTATATGTATAAAATGAAACAATATGCAGTCATAAAGGTGACAGATGTCCTCATACTGACCAGAGCAAGAAAGTATCTTGAGAAAATGGCAAGACAGGGAAGCTAGCAAACCAAGGCCACATTCACTGTCTCTCCACTAAGATAACTGACCAACAATGTCAAATTCATAATGAAAGAATGCGGAACAGTTATTGTCAGGGAGCACAGTGTGGGAGTTGTTGATGGGAAGTGAAAGTCACATGGCTTGAGTTACTATTGATTGCTTATAATCAGAAAAATGATATTAGATAGCAAGGATTGAGGAAAGCACAATGCTTGTGGTATATTACAAAACTGTATTTGTATTTTTTAAGGGTTTCAATGGCAAACCGGTGGTGTAATGTTTACCAAAACAATGCAACGGATATTCCCAGACGGACACCTCTCATAAACCACACGTACTCTAACATTTTGATGACCCTGTCCTCTTGACCCTTTGGGCTACATGAGAAAGCTCTTAGTTCTAAAAACAAACACTACCAGTGAAATTTAGGTCCCAATGTGAGAATTGCCCTTGCTAGAAATAAATGTGGTGGTGGATATTTGGCTGATGGAGTAGATTGCCATTTTACAGAGAGAGCACTGATTTTGGAAAGGAGTTTTCACAGATTTCGTTCACTGTGAATTGAAAGGGAGAGAATCATTACACATTGAAAGAAATCTCTGAAACAAAACATGATGTGACGCCTCACCTGTAAGAAGAGATATTTCCTTCATGTGGAAAGGAAATATTGGTCATAGACCCGGGGCAATTGCTGTTGTCTCTTGCGATGTTCAAGCCAAGGCTAATCTGATGGACTTGCAGTCTGAATCATGCTAAAACTCAGATTACTGCAGATCTGCTATGCCTCTCTCATTCTCTTCCATGTTACTGAGTGTTTATTACGTCATGCCTATCTGTTTCATATTTTATGTTTTGCGCATGCTGTGTGTGTTACTTTACTACTATGATCTTCATAATTGAGGAAACACTCCAATTTCACCCTTCTACTCATAGAGTCTGTACCTTTTCCATGTGGGACTCCATGTGTGGTCGAATAATCTATTGTGAATTCCAATTCTTTGTTATGTCAACTGCTGTGGTGTTCCAGTGAGAGTCTTCCCTAGAGAAATTAAGTGTCTTTGACAAGTAGAATATGGAAAACTACACTATACACTGAGCCAGCTACTGAGTCCACTCACCTAGAAATTGGACCTTCCTTTCTTTCTTAGGTTATTAATGGAGAACCTGACTTCTACTGAATTACATCCAAACCTCTGAAATCATCTGGTTGATAGGCAGGCCTCGGGCGATTCAGATGGCCGACCCATGGAGCCCAACCTGCCTGTCAGAACTGTGAAGATACTGATATGTGATTGGCCAGAGCACCATACAAATGGGTATCCTTCCTTTCCATGTACCAAAACACCCTTGACAATACTCAGCAAATGATGAGGATAATCTTAATCGTGATGCCCCAAGTTGCTAGGTGTGATAAGTTGTTCTTGTTGAAAATCACCATCAGAGACTAGAAGACCCAATAGGCTTCAATCTGGAGCTTACATTCATCCAGAAACACTCTTTGATGAGGCATTTTTTGGCGTCAGCGCTGACACCAACTGCATGTGAGTTCTTTCTCCTCTTTGAAGTGACGAGGTGATTCCTGGCCAGTCATTGTGGCTGCACATAGGGGCCTTTGTAGAAGTCTCTACAGAGTACAGAGAATGGTGAAGTCATACTCAGGGCTCAAATTGGAAGGAGTATGCTGGGTAAATCTGTGGGCTGCAATGGTCCAAGGCACCTCTGTGGCTGTGGCCTCCTGGAGAGGGGATGATGTTGTAACATATGTGTTTTTGTGACATATGCGGATACTGATATGTGATTGGCCAGGTGGATAGTGCGCATGGATTATAGTTCCAGTGTTTGGAAGACATCAGAGTGTGAGTCTGTGAGGAGAGCAAGTACTGTGGCTCTCATCAGGCTGTTTCTTCCTCCTGAAACCCTCAGCGTGATTTTCTCCTGAGCATTTCCTGTTGACCAACCATCCTGAGAAAGCAACATTGTTTCACCTTCATGTTGGACTTTCAGGATGGTGAGAAATACACTTCTCTTATTGATGCCACACAATCTATAATATTTTGCTATGAAAATCAGACAATTTGTTGGTAATGAAGGGAAAATCAAAAGCAGAGTGAGACACTCTGCTACTCGTTCAAGAATGTTGTGATCAACCAATGAGAATATATCATGTGTGCGTTGACAATGCTATGGGGAATAACTGTAATGCTCACATGTCTCTGATGGATACATATAATGATATAGCTACCATGGAAATCAGTTTGCTTGTTTTCAGTATTTGAGAATTAAAAATTCAAGTGACCATGATATATGCACAAAAGTGTTTAATACGGATGCCCATAAAGCCCTAAACAGAATTCAGAACTTAACTATAGATAATGACAAAAATGTACAGACACAATATCAGGTCAACTAATGAATTCATCAGCAAACGTGGTATATGTATAAAATGAAATAAGATAGAGTCATAAAGGTGACAGAATTCCTGATACTGGCCACAGAAAGACAGTGTCTTGAGAAATTGGCAAGAGAAAGGAACTACCATCCCATGGCCACAAACGCCTGTATTTCCACTAAGATAGCAGACCGAAAATGTCAAATAGAGAAAGAAGGCAGGTCAATGTTTGCTGTGGTGCAAGGTGTGGGGCAGTGTGAATAAGAAGTGGAAGTTGCACGGCTTGAGTTTCTATTGATTGCTTGTATCAGAAAAATGGTATTAGACAGTGAGTATTAAGGAAAGTGCAATGCTGTAGGCATATTAAAAAACTGAATTGTATTTTTAAAGATTCTGATGGCAAAACGGAAGTGTGAACTTTACCAAAACAATGTAAGGGATATTCCCAGTAGGGCACCTCTCCTAAATCACAAGTCTTGTGATGTTGTGATGGCCCTACCTCCTAGAACATTGGGCTACATGAGAAAGCTTCTCAGTTCTACAAACAAACACTACCTGTGAAATTTAGGTCCCAATGGGAGAAGTGCCTTGTTGTAAATAAGTAAGCTGGTGGATATTTGACTGTGAGAGTAGTTTACCATTTTCAGAGACAGCACTGATTTTGGAAAGGATTTTTCACAAATTTCATTCACTTGTGAATTGAAAGGGAGAGAATCATTTCACATTGAAAGAGGTCTCATTGTCATCTAAACGGCGGTGTGAGGTGAGCCTCTGTAAATCATCCCTGGAATTTACAACTAATTGATCAACTATAATTATACAAAGGAGTCCATGCACAGCAGACAGGGAGGATGAAGAAGCCCACTACTGAATTCACCTAAAGGTGGGCGAATCATGCAAGCAGGGGTGGAGGGAAAGGAGAAGTGGGGAAAGGGAGTCATGCGGGTGCTGGACACAGACCTAGCTCAGTGCTCACTGCATCCTGGAACTACCACAGCTGTGGGAGAGGCAAGAACTTGGACTTCTTTGGTTCTGATTATGGCCCACAGGACTGAGGGGACAGCATATAACACAGTTGAATCCAACACTCACGGCAGAGACCGCGGAGTAAAGACTGAGGAAAAAAGGCTGAAAACGGTGGTTTGAAACCTCACTGCCTCAGATAAAAGAATCCATAGGCACTGAGACAAGTTGCCAACGCTCTACCTTCCCAGATCTCACCCTGACCCCACCAGCACGATGCAAGAAACAGAAGAGTAGCAGTGTCAGATCAAAGTAACAGAATATTTGCTGTTCTGAGAACTGTGGACTGCAGTAAGAGATTTGCAGCCCAAATAATTCTGGGAAAGGGGAAGGAGTTGTGGAAGCAGGACTGGTTGTGGTGGGGGTCGCTGCCATTGCTCTGGGCCACCTCTAACAATTCACCCTGCAACTGACCTCACCTATCTTGGTGGATCCCTGCAGTAGTAAACAGAAAAGCTGAAACTCATGGTCTCTGAAACTGGTGAAGGAAGAGTTTTGGAACTTCAAAAGCTCTCTGCATGCCCACACAGACACTGCGTCCTATGACCCAGGCAAAATATTAACAGAGGAGAAGCCCATCTCCCAGGGAATCCACCCATTGTGTGAGAAGGTGGTATAGTGCAGAGAAAACATAGCACTACCGTGTGAGAGACAAAAAAAGGCTGCAGCCGGTGAGAAAATAAAACATTCTACCAACATTTACTGGAAAACAAAAGAAAGAACTCTTTCTATCACCTTTGTGCAGAAGCCACTCCTGTAGATGCCTAAAGAGAAATAATAAATCAGTGATTGCCATTAATAACCAAGGCAACAAGACAGATCAGAAAGAAAGTGAAAAGTCTCCAGAATAGGAAATTAAATAAATGAAAACATATTACTTAAATGACAGAGAATTCTGGATTGCTGTTCTGAAAAAACTCAAAGAGATGCAAGAAAACACAGATAGGCAGTTAAATGAACTCAGAAACACAATCAAAGAACAATATGAGCATTTTACGAAACAGACTCAAATTTTAATAACAACCAGATAGAATTTCTGGAGATTAACAACTCAAAAGGAGAAATTAAAAATGAAATAGCCAGCTTACGTAGCAGAGTTGACCAGACATAGGAAATAAACAGTGAATTCAAAGACAGAAACCTGGAAATGACACAGTTGGAAGAACAAAGAGACTTCAGAATTAAAAGAAATGAAAGAACTCTAGAAAAACTTTCTGACTCCATCAGAAAGAACAATATAAGTATAATGGGAAGAGCAGAAGGAGAAGAAACAGAGAAAGGAACAGAGAATATATTCAAACAAATTGTTGATGAGAACATCCAAAACTTGTGGACAGAACTGGATCATCAAATCCAAGAAGCAAATAGAACATCTAATTACCTCAATCCAAACTGATCTTCTCCAAGGCACATTGTATTGAAGCTGTCTAAAATCAACGACAAAGAAAGAATCCTCAAGGCAGCCAGGGAAAAGAAGATGATAATCTACAAATGAGAGCCAATTAGATTATCAGGAGATTATTCAGCAGAATCTCTACGAGCCAGGAGTGAGTGCAACAAAACATTCAAATTATTTAGAGAGAGAAATTTGAGCCAGGAATTATATATCCAACAAAGATATCATTTTGATATGAAGGAGGAATAAAGACCTTTCCAGACATGCAGCAGCTGAGGGAATTTTCTAATAATGACCTCCACTACAAGAAACACTAATGGGCGCTATTCAGCTACCATCAACAGGGAAAATTTGTGGCAAACAACACATAAAAAGGAGGAAAGTAAAGGCCAGACTGGAATATGTGAATGGGGAAAGGAAGCGTGCCGAAGAAATGGAATACTCTAAATATCAAACTTTCTTTTACATAAACTTAAGGGTAATCACTCAAAAGAAACATCCAGAACTGAACTATATGCTGTAATAAAAGAAGAAACAGAGGGAAACATCATAGAATACCATCACAGAGAAATAAGTGACAACAACAAGAAGGCAAAGAAACAATGAAGACACAGCCTTAACAGAAAACTAAAGATAGAATTACAGGAACTCCTCACATATCAATAATCACCCTAAATGTAAATGGACTGAACTCACCAATAAAATGGCACAGAGTAGCAGATTGGAAGAAAAAAATAACCCAATAATCTGTTGTCTCCAAGAGACACATCTAAACTACAAGGACAAGCACAGACTCAAAGTGAAAGGGTGGAAATTGACACTGCAAGCAAATGGTATCCAGAGAAAATCAGGTGTAGTCATACTGATATCAGATTAAACAGACTGCAGGCTGAAAAAGGTAACAAGAGACAAAGATGGACATTTCATAATGGTAAAGGGGACTGTAAAACAGGAAGACATAACAGTCATTAGTATTTATGCCCCAATCAGGGAGCACCAAATTATACCAAGAAATTACCTTCAGAACTAAAGGGAGAAATTGACAAAAACACAATTGTACTAGGAGACTTAAATACATCATTGACATCAATGGATAGATCATCCAAACAGAAAATAAATAACGAAATAGTAGCCCTAAATGACACATTAGATGAAATGAACATAATGGACATATATACAGCACTTCATCCTAAAACATCAGACTATACATTTTTTTATACTGTACATTGAACATTCTCAAGGAGAGACCATATATTGGCACGTATAATCAACCTCAGCAAATTATAGATTGAAATCATACCACACATATTCTCTGATAACAAGTCTTTCAAATTGGATATCAAATGCAAAAAGAAAGCATGAAAAAACACAAATATATGGGGATTAAACAACACACTTTTAAAGAAAAACCAGGTCAAAAAGACATTAGAGGGAAGATCAAAAGATACATAGAAACAAAGGACAATTAAAATACATGGTACCAAAATTTTGGGGATGAAGTGAAAGTAGTTTTAAGAGGGAAATTTATATCATTACAGGCCTATCTTGAGAAACAAGAAAAGTTCCAAATAAACAATCTCATTATACACCTTAAAGAACTCGAAAAAGAACAGATGAAACCCAAGGTCAGCAGAAGAAAGGAAATAACAAAAGTCAGAGCAGAAATAAATGAAATAGAGAACTAAAAGACAATAGAAAAAATTAATGTTACAAAGAGCTGTTTATTTGAAAAGATGAACAAAATTGACAAACACTTTGCTGGAATCACTAAGATAAAAAGAGAGAAGACACTAATTAACAAAATCAGAAATGAAAAAGGGGATAATCACAGACACCACAGAAATACAAAGGATCATCCAAGAATACTATGAAGGACTATACGCCACCAAAATAAATAACCTAGAACATATGGACAAATTCTTAGAAACATATAGCCTTCCTAGACTGAATAATGAAGAACTGTAAAATCTAAACAGACCGATCACCAGTATCAAAATTGAACCTTCCCAAAAGCAAAAGTCCTGGACCAGATGGCTTCACTAGTGAAGTCTACCAAACTGTCAAAGAGGATCTAATACCAATTCTCCACAAACTCTTCCAAAAAAAAAAATTGAAGAAGAGACAATACTCTCTAACTCATTTTATGAGGCCAACATTACTTTGATACCAAAACCTGCTAAGAATAACACACAAAAAGAAACCTACAGTCCAATATCTCTAATGAATATAGATGCAAAAATCCTAAATAAGTTTCCAGTAAATCGAATACAGCAATATGTTAAAAAAGATTATTCATTACGACCAAGTAAGGTTCATCTCCACGGCACAAGTATGGTTCAATATCCACAAATCCATCAATGTGGTACATCACATAAACAAAATAAAGGACAAAAATCATATGATTATATCAATTTATATAGAAAAAGCATTTGATAAGATTCAACTTCCCTTTATGATTAAAACACTTAATAAAATACGTATAGAAGGAAAATACCTTACATAATAAAGGCCACATATGACAAACTCTCAGCTATTGTAATAATTAATGGAGAAAATCTGAGGCCCTTTTCTCTATGTTCAGGAACACGACAGGGCTTTCCACATCACCTCTGTTTTTCAACATAGTGTTGGAAGTCCTCTTCAGAGCAATCAGGAAAGAGAAAGAAATAAAAGGCATCCAAATTGGGAATGAAGAAGTTGAATTGTCACTCTTTGCAGATGACATGATGCTGTATATAGAAAACCCAAAAGATTCCATCAAAATGCTATTAGATACAATCAAGAATACAATAAAGTTGCCAGCTACAATATCAACGTACACAAGTCCATTGCATTCCTATATACTAACAATGAAATCTCAGAAAAAGAAATAGAAACAACAATTCATTTTGCAATTGCAACAAATAGAATAAAATACCAAGGAATAAACTTAACCAAGGATGTGAAAGACCTATATGCTGAAAACTATAAGATATTTTTAAAAGAAATTGAAGCAGACACAAAGAAATGGAAAGATATTCCATGCTCATGGATTGGAAGAATCAACATAGCTAAAATGGCCATATTACCCAAAACAATATACAGATTTAATGCAATCCCCATCAAAATCCCAATGGAATTGTTTAAAGAAATAGGACAAAAAATCATCAGATTTGTTTGGAACCACAAAAGACCCCGAATAGCCAAAGCAATCTTAAGAAAAAAGAACAATACTGGAGTTATCACATTCCCTATCTTCAGATTGTACTACCAGGCTACAATAATCAAAACAGCATGGTATTGGCAGAAAAAGCAGACACATAGACCAATGGAATAGAATTGAGAACTCTGAAATTAAACCACATAAATATGGACAGATAATTTTTGACAAACATGCAAAAAACATACAATGGAGAAAAGATGAACCTCTTCAATAAACGGTGCTGGGAGAAATGGATAACCATGTGCAAAACAATGAAACTGGACTGCTGTCTGTTACCATGTACAAAAATTAATTAAAAATGGATCAAATACATAAGCATGAGTCCTGACACAATAAATGGCATAGAAGAAAGCATAGGTACTAAACTTATGGACCTTGGGCATTTTATGAATTTGACTCCAAAAGCAAGGGAAACGAATGGGACTATATGAAACTTAAAAGCTTCTGCAAAGCAAAATAAACCATCAACAAAATAAAGAGGCCACCAACTGAATGGGAGAAGATTTTTGCAAACAGTGCCTCCGATGAGGGACTAATATCCAAAATGTACAAGGAACTCATGAAACTCAGCAACAGAAAAAGAAACAACTCAATTGAAAAATGGGCAGAGGACCTGAATTCACATTTCTTCAAATAGGACATACAAATGGCACATATACAAGAAAAAATGTTCAACATCACTAATCATCAGAGAAATGCAAATAAAAACCACAATGTGATATAACCTCACTCCAGTCAGAATGGCTATCATCAACAAGACAAATAGTAACAAGTGTTGGAGAGGCAGTGGAGAAAATGAATGTTCATATACTGTGGGTGGGAATGCAGATTGGTGCAGCCGTTATGGAAGGCAGTGTGGAGGTTCCTCGAAATATTATGAATAGAATTACATTATGGCGCAGCAATCCCTGTCCTTGATGTCTACCCAAAAATCTGAAAACATTTATACATAAAGATACGTGTGCTTCAATGTTCAATGCAGCTTTTCTTACGGTGGCCAAGACATGGAAACAACTAGTGTCCTTCGATAGATGAATGGATAAAAAGTTGTGGTATATATACAAAATACAATACTATTCGGCGGTAAGAAAAGATGATATAAGAACATTTGTTACAACATGGATGGATCTTGAGAGTATAATTCTAAACGAAATAAGTCAGACAGTAAAATCAGATAACCATATGATTTCACTGATATGTGGTATATAAACCAAAACAACAAAAACAACAAGACAAACAAATGAGAAAAAAAATAAAAAACAACTCATCGACACAGAAAATAGTTTAGTGGTTACCATTGGTTACGGGGGTGGGGGGTCGGAGATGACTGTAAATGGGATAAAATATATGGTGATGGAAGGAGAACTGACATTGGGTGGTGAACATACAATGGTATTTATAGATGATGTAATAGAGAACTGTACACCTGAAATCTATGTAATTTTACTAACAACTGTCACCCCAAATAATAAAAAATAAAAATAAAAAGAAGAAGGCTCTGAGAGATAATGTAATGGTCCTCCTCAAATGTGATTGTAGATGTTTCCTTCCAGTGGAAAGAAACGATGATCAGAGAGCAGGGGCAATGGATGTTGTCTCTTTCGGGGTTCAAACCTCAGCTGTCCTGAAGCACCTGGAGTCTAAATCAGGCTAAAACTCGGATTGCTGTGGATCTGCTGAGTCTATTCCATTCTCTTCCATGTTACCGTGGGACTCCTACAGCATGCCTTTCAGTTTCATCTTTTACATTTTGCTTATGTTATGTCCCTTTTTTATACTCTGATCTTTATAATTGAGGAAACAATTACCAATTTTCACCCTTTTACTCATAGAGTTTGTATATTTTGCATGTGGGGTACATGTGTAGTCAGAGAATCTATTGTGACTTCCAATTCTTCGTTATGTCACTTGCTAAGGGGTGGCAGAGAGTAATTTCCTTGGAGAAATTATGTGTCTTTGACAAGTAGAATATGGAGAACTACAGTATATACCGAGCCAGCTAGTGAGCACACACACAGAAAAAAAGTGTATTTTCCCTTCTTTCTTATGTAATTCCTGGTGAACCTGATGTCTACCTAATAACAACCAACCCTCTGAAATAAGCCTGTTGATAGGCACATATGAGGATTTCATATGGCAGACCCATGGAGTCCAACCTGCATGACAGAACTGACATAGCACCATACAAATGCGTATCCTTCCTCTCCATGTACCCACACTCCCTTCACACTACTCAGAAAAATATGAGGACAATCAAGAAATTGATACCCCTACTTGCTAGTTGTGATAAGTGGTTCTTTTGGAAAATAAGCACCAGAGACTAGAAGACCCGATCTCTTTCTATCTGAAGCTCACATTAATCTGGTAACACTCTTTAGTGGGGCACTTTTTGGGACAAGCACTCACACCAACTGCATATCAGTTCCTTCTCCTCTTTGAAGTGGGAAGGTGATTCCTGGCAAGTCATTAGTGCTGGGCCCAGGGCCTCTGTAGGATTAAAGAAGGCTCTATGGAGCACACAGAATGGTGAAGTCAAACTCAGGGCTCAAGGTGGAAGGACTGTCCTGAATGAGTCTCTGGGAAGCAAATGGTCCAAGAGACTTCTATGGCTGCTGTATCCTGGAGAGGGGGTGATGATGTCATAGTTGTTTTTTTGTGACACATGAGGATACTGATATGTGATTGGCTAGATGGCTGCTGTGCATGGATTTCAGCTCCAGTGCTGGGCACACAATAGAGTGTGTGTCTGTGAGGAGATTGATTTCTGTGGCTCTGCTCAAGCTGTTCCTTCCTCCTGATGCCCTCATCTTCAGACCCTGCTGAGCAGTTTCCTGTTAACAGACCATCTGAGAAAGCAACGTTCTGGCACCTTCATCTTGGACTTTCAGGACAGTGAGAAATACACTTTTGTTATTGAAGCCACACAGTGCATAACATTTTACTATGAAAATTGGACACTTTATCAGTCTGGGAGGTAATATAGAGCACATAACGGGACAATATGCTACTCCTTCAAGAATGCCATGATCCACCAAAGAGAAAGGAGCACATGTGCATTGACAATGCGATGTAGAAGACCCAGAACACTTTTATGACTCTGCTGGATACATAGAATGATATAGGTGCACAGGAAAACAGTTCACTATTTGTGCGGGATGTTGAGAATAAAAATATCACCAGACCATTGATATATACACAAAAGTGTTTAAAATGGATGCCCAGAAACTACTATACAAAATTCAGAACTGCACTGAAGATAATGGTAAAAATGTAGAAACAAACATCAAGTTAACTGATGAATGCATCAGGGAAGGTTTTATATGTTTAAAATGAAACTAGTTACAGTCATGAAGGTGACAGAAATTCTGATGATTGCTACCTCAAAAATGTATATCATGAAAAACTGGGAAGAGAAAGAAGTTTGCAAACTAGTCCACTTATGCTGTCTCTCGATTAAGATACCTGAAAGACCATGTCAAATTCATAGGGAAAGAAGGCAGGTCAGTGTTTCCCAGAAAGCAATGTGTGGGGCAGAGTGGATGGGAACTGAAATTTGCATGACTTGGGATTCTATTGATAGCTTGCCATCAGAAAAAATGGTATTACACAGCAAGTATTGAAAAACCGCAGTGTAGTTGGCATATTACAAAACAGAATTGCATTTTTTTTTAAATTTATTGAGGTGACAATGTTAGTAAAATTACATAGATTTCAGGTGTACAATTCTGTATTATATCATCTATAAATCCCATTGTGTGTTCATCACCCGGAGTCAGTTCTCCTTCCATCATCATATATTCGATCCCCCTTACCCTCATCTCCCACCCCCAACCCCCTACACCCCTACCCTCTGGCAACCACCAAACCATTGTCTGTGTCTATGAGTTTCTGTTTCTCATGTGTTTGTCTTGTTCTTTTGTTGTTTTTGGTTTATATACCACATATCAGTGAAATCACATGGTTCTCTGCTTTTTCTGTCTGACTTATTTCGCTCAGCATTACACTCTCAAGATCCATCCATGTTGTCACAAATGTTCCTATATCATCTTTTCTTACCGCCAAATAGTATTCCATTGTGTATATATACCACAACTTCTTCATCTATTCATCTATCAGAGGACATTTTGGTTGTTTCCATGTCTTCGCCACAGTAAACAAAGCTGCAATGAACATTGGAGCACACGTGTCTTTATCTCTAAATGTTTTCAGATTTTTTGGGTATATACCCAGGAGAGGGATTGCTGGTTCATATGGCAGTTCTATTCGTAATTTTTTGAGGAACCTCCACACCGCCGTCCATAACGGCTGCACCAGTCTGCATTCCCACCAGCAGTGTATGAGGGTTCCTTTTTCTCCATAGCCTCTCCAACATTTGTTACTATTTGTCTTGTTGATGATCGCCATTCTGACTGGGGTGAGGTGATATCTCATTGTGGTTTTGATTTGCATTTCTCTGATGATTAATGATGTTGAGCATTTTTTCATATGTCTATTTGACATTTGTATGTCCTCTTTGGAGAAATGTCTCTTCAAATCCTCTGCCCATCTTTCAATTGGGTTGTTTGTTTTTTTGTTGTTGAGATGCATGAGTTCCTTGTATATTCTGCATGCTAGCTCCTTATCGGAGGCACTATTTGCAAAAATCTTCTCCCATTCAGTTGGTGGCCTCTTTATTTTGTCAATGGTTTCTTTTTAAGAGGGAAATTTATCTCATTACAGGCCTATCTCAAGAAACAAGAAAACTCCCAAATAAATAACCTCATGTTACACCTTAAAGAACTAGAAAAAGAAGAACAAGTAAAACCCAAGCTCAGCAGGAGAAAGGAAATAACAAAAACAAGAGCAGAAATAAATGAAATAGAGAACAAAAAGACAATAGAAAAAATTAATGTGACAAAGAGCTGGTTCTTTGAGAAGAGTAACAAAATTGACAAACCCTTGGCTAGACTTACTAAGATAAAAAGAGAGAAGACACTGATTAACAAAATCAGAAATGAAAAAGGGGATAATCACAGACACCACAGAAATACAAAGGACCATCCAAGAATACAATGAAGGACTATATGCCACCAAATTCAACAACCTAGAAGAAATGGATAAGTTCTTAGAAACATATAGCCTTCCAAGTCTGAACCATGAAGAACTGGAAAATCTAAACAGACCGATCACCAGTAACGAAATTGAATCAGTCATCCAAAACCTTCCCAAAAGCAAAAGTCCGGGACCAGATGGTTTCACTAGTGAATTCTACCAAACCTTCAAAGAGGATCTAATACCAATTCTGCACAAACTCTTCCAAAAATTGAACAAGAGACAGTACTCCCTAACTCATTTTATGAGGCCAACATTACCCTGATACCAAAACCTGGTAAGGACAGCACAAAAAAGAAAACTACAGACCAATATCTCTAATGAATACCGATGCAAAAATCCTAAATAAATTCTAGCAAATCAAATCCAACAATGCATTTAAAATATTATTCATCATGATAAGAGAGGTTCATCCCCGAGGCACAAGGATGGTTCAACATACGCAAATCCATCAATGTGATACATCACATAAACAAAATAAAGGACAAAATTCATATGATTGTATCAATTGATGCAGAAAAAGCATTTGACAAGATGCAACATACATTTATGATTAAAACACTTAATAAAATAGGTATAGAAGGAAAATACCTTAACATAATAAAGGACATATATGACAAGCCCTCAGCTAATCTCATAATTAATGGAGAAAAAATGAAGCCCTTTGCTCTACGTTCAGGAACACGACAGGGATGTCCCCTATCACCTCTGCTTTTCAACATAGTGTTGGAAGTCCTTGCCAGAGCAATCAGGCAAGAGAAAGAAATAAAAGGCATCCAAATTGGGAATGAAGGATTTAAATTATCACTCTTTGCAGATTACATGATGCTATATATAGAAAACCCTAAAGGCTCCACCAAAAAGCTATTAGAAACAATCAACGAATACAGTAAAGTTGCCGGCTACAAAATCAACGCACAAAAGTCTATTGCCTTCCTATATACTAAAAATGAAATCTCAGAAAAAGAAATACTAAAAACAATTCCTTTTGCAATTGCAGCAAAAATAATAAAATACCTCGGAAAAAACTTAACCAAGGATGTGAAAGACCTATATGCTGAAAACTATAAGACATTTTTTAAAGAAATTAAAGAAGACACAAAGAAATGGAAAGACATTCTGTGCTCATGGATTGGAAGAATCAACATAGTTAAAATGGCCATATTACCCAAAGCAATATACAAATTCAATGCAATCCCCATCAATATCCCAATGGCATATTTTAAAGAAATAGAACAAAAAATCAGAAAAAGCAGAGAACCATGTGATTTCACTGATATGTGGTATATAAACCAAAAACAACAAAAGAACAAGACAAACAAATGAGAAACAGAAACTCATAGACACAGACAATGGTTTGGTAGTTGCCAGAGGGTAGGGGGGGTGGGGGGTGGGGGGTGGGAGATGAGGGTAAGGGGGATTGAATATATGGTGATGGAAGGAGAACTGACTCAGGGTGATGAACACACAATGGGATTTATAGATGATGTAATACAGAATTGTACACCTGAAATCTATGTAATTTTACTAACAATTGTCACCCCAATAAATTTAATAAAAAAAAAAAAATCATCAGATTTGTTTGGAACCACAAAAGACCCCAAATAGCCAAAGCAATCTTAAGAAAAAAGAACAATAATGGAGGTACCACACTTCCTGACTTTGCTTGTACTACAGGGCTACAATAATCAAAACAGCATGGTATTGGCAGAAAAACTGACACATAGACCAATGGAATAGAATTGAGAACCCAGAAATAAAACCACATAACTATGGACAGATAATTTTTGACAAAGAAGTTAAAAACATACAATGGAGCAAAGACAGCCTCTTCAATAAATGGTGCTGGGAGAATTAGATAGCCACGTGCAAAAGAATGAAACTGGACTGTTATTTGTCACCATGTACCAAAATTAATTCAAAATGGCTCAAAGACTTAAGCATAACACCTGACACAATAAACTGCATAGAAGAAAACATAGGTACTGAACTTATGGACCTTGGGTTCAAAGAGCATTTTATGAACTTGACTCCAAAGTCAATGGAAGTAAAAGCTAAAATAAACGAATGGGACTATAGGAAACTTAAAAGCTTCTGCACAGCTAACGAAACCATTGACAAAATAAAGAGGCCACCAACGGAATGGGAGAAGATTTTTGCAAATAGTGCCTCTATAAAGGGCTAGTATCCAGAATATACAAGGAACCCATGCAACTCAACAACAAAAAAACAAACAACCCAATTGAAAGATGGGCAGAGGACTTGAAGAGACACTTCTCCAAAGAGGACATACAAATGGCAAATAGACATATGAAAAAATGCTCAACATCACTAATCATCAGAGAAATGCAAATCAAAACCACAATGAGATATCACCTCACCCCAGTCAGAATGGCGATCATCAACAAGACAAATAGTAACAAATGTTGGAGAGGCTGTGGAGAAAAAGGAACCCTAATACACTGTTGGTGGGAATGCAGACTGGTGCAGCCGTTATGGAAGGCAGTGTGGAGGTTCCTCAAAGTATTACGAATAGAATTGCCATATGACCCAGCAATCCCTCTCCTGGGTATCTACCCAAAAAATCTGAAAACATTTAGAGATAAAGACACGTGAGCTCCAATGTTCATTGCAGCTTTGTTTACTGTGGCCAAGACATGGAAACAACCAAAATGTCCTTTGATAGATGAATGGATGAAGAAGTTGTGGTATATATATATATATACACAATGGAATACTATTCGGCAGTAAGAAAAGATGATATAGGAACATTTGTGACAACATGAATGGATCTTGAGAGAGTAATGCTGAGCGAAATAAGTCAGACAGTAAAAGCAGAGAACCATGTGATTTCACTGATATGTGGTATATAAACCAAAAACAACAAAAGAACAAGACAAACCAATGAGAAACAGAAACTCACAGACATAGAAAATTGTTTACTGGTTGACAGAGGGTAAGGGGGGTGGGAGGTGGGGGGTGGGAGATGAGGGTAAGGGGGATCGAATATATGGTGATGGAAGGAGTACTGACTCTGGGTAATGAACACACAATGGGATTTATAGATGATGTAATACAGAATTGTACACCTGAAATCTATGTAATTTTACTAACAATTGTCACCCCAATAAATTTAATAAAATAAAATTTAAAAAAATAAAATAAAATAGTCATGGGAATGTAAAGTAAAGCATAGTATATATAATAAATAATATGGTAATAACTATGTATAGTGCTAAGTGAGTATTAGGCTAGTCAGGGGGATCGCTTTAAATTATATAAATGTCTAACCACTAAGTTGAACACTTGGAATTAATATTAAAGAATATTGAATGTCAACTGTAATTGATAAATTTAAAAAGGAAGTGAACGTGGAAGGGGAATAGAGGTCCAAATTTCCAGGCATAAAACTCAAGGGGATGCAATGTACAGCATGAAGAATATAGTCAACAATATTCTGATAGCATACGTAGTATGGTGTCAGATGGTTGCCAGACTTATCATAATGATCGCTTCTTTAGGTATATAAATGTTGAATAACTATGGTGTACCCCTAAAACTAATATTGTTTGTTAGCTACATATTTAATAAAAATCTTAAACCGAAAAAAATGAAGAAGAAAAAAGAAACCTTAGCTTGTTATAGCTAGGAAAATTATTTATGATTTGATCCTATTAAATTCTTCTTCCTTTGTCATCCTAGACCTGGAAAAAAAAAAAAAAAAGTTCCGATGGCAAGCTGGAGGTGTGAATTTTACCAAAAACAATGTAATGGATATTTCCAGTAGGGCACCATGAGACAATATCCTACTCCTTAAAGAATGCTGTGCTCAAACAAAGAAAAAAACATCACATGTGCATTGACAATGCAATGTGGAAGAAGTGGAACACTCACATGTCTTTGCTGGATACATAGAATGATATACTTACCATGGAAACCAGTTCGCTATTTGTGCAGTATTTTGAGAAAGAAAATACCACGTGACCATTGATATATACAATCTAGTGTTTAAAACGCATGCCCAGAAACTCCTAAAGAGAATTCAGAACTGCAGTTGAGATAATAACAAAAATGAAGAAACACAATATCAGGTTAAATGATGAATGCATTAGTGAAAGTGCTCTACGCATAAAATGAAAGAAGACACAGTCATAAGGTGACAGAAGTCCTGATACTGGCCACCACAAGAGAGCATGTTGTGAAATTGGCAAGAGAAAGAAGCTAGCATCCCAAGGACACATATGCTGTCTCTCCATTAAGATAATAGAACAGCAATGTCAAATTCAAGGGAAAGAAAACAGGTCAGTGTTTGCCTGGGCGCAAGGTGTGGGATAGCATGGATGGGAAGTGAAAATTGCATGGCTTGTGTTTCTATGATTGCTTGTAATGAGAAAAAGTATAAGACAGCAAGGATTGTGGAAAGCACGATGCTGTTGGCATATTACAAGCTGAATTGCATTATTTAAAGGTTGAAATGGCAATCTGGTGGTGTGAATTTTACCAAAAGAAGGGAAGGGGTATTCCTAGTAGGGCATGTCTGCTAAATCACAAGTCCTATAATGTTGTGATTGCCCTGCCTCCTAGACCCTTTGGACTACATGAGAAAGGTCCTCAGTTCTAAAACAAACACTGGCAGTGAAATTTAGGTACCAATGGGAGTAGTGCCCTTGCTAGAAATGAGTGTGGTGCTGGATATTTCCCTGATGGAGTAGATTACTTGTTTACAGAGACAGCTCTGATTTTGAAAAGGAGTTTTCACAGATTAATTCACTGTGAATTGAAAGGGAGAGAATCATTCCACATTGAAAGAAGTTTCTGAAACCAAACGCGATGGGCCTCCTAACCCTTGAGCATAGAGATTTCCTTTGAGTGGAAAGGAAGGATTTTTCAGAGGTCCAGGGCAATGGCTGTGGTCTCTTGTGGGGTTCAAACCTGGGCTATCCTGAAGGACCTGGAGTATAAATCAGGCTAAAACTTGGAATGCTTCAGAACTGCTGTGACTCTCCCTTTTTCTTTCATGTTACTGAGGGCCTCCTATGGCATGCCTCTCTGTTTATCTTTTACATTTCGCACATGTTTGTGTGGTACTTTAACACTCTGACATTCATAATTGCGGAAATATTGCCAATTTTGACACTTTTACTTATCGATTCTGTACATGTTACATGTGGCACTCCATGTGTGGTCAGAGAATCTATCCTGACTTCCAATTCTTGGTTACATCACCTGCTATCTGGTGGCAGAGAGTGTCTGCCCCAGAGAAATTCAGTGTCTTTGACAAGTAGAATGTGGAGAACTACAGTATATACTGAGCCAGCTACTGAGCCAACACAGAAAGGAAGTGGACCTTCCTTTCTTTCTTAGGTAATTCTTGGCAAACTTGACCTCTACTGAATTACATCAAACCCACTGAAATCAGCCAGAGAATAGGAAATGAAAATTGCTGATGACAGAACGATGGAGCCCATTCTGCCTGTTAGAACTGAAAGAGCAAAAAACGAATGTCTATGCTTTGTTTCCGTGCAACAATACTCCCCACACTCTACTCAGCACTTGATGGTGTGAATCAAGAACCTGATGCCCCAACTTGCCAGGCATGATAAGTGGTTCATGTTGAAAATCACCATCAGAAACTGAAAGATCTTATCTACTTTCTTGTGGTGGGCCAGCTTCAGAGCTTCATTCACCTTAATGAGTTTGTCTTCTTTCTTTTTATACATATACCACTTTAACAAATGCATTCATCAGTTGACCAAATATTGTGTTTCTACATTTTTTCCATTATCTACAGTGCAGTTCTGAATTCTGTTTAGAGATTCCGGGCATCAGTTTTAAATACTTTTGTGTATATATCAATGTTCACATGATGTTTTCATTCTAAGCATACTGGACAAACTGCAAACTGTTTTCAATGGTAACTATATCATTCTATGTATCTAGAAGAGACATGTAAGCATTCCAGTTCTTCCTCAACGCAACATGTGATCTCTTCTCTAGGGTTGATCATAGCATTGTTGAAGGAATAGCATATTGTCTTATTGTGCTTTCAATTTTCCCTCCCTGACTGATATAGTGTCCGATTTCCATAGCTAAATATTATAGACTGTGTGGCTTCAATGACAGAAGTGTTTTTCTCACCGTCCTGAAAGATCAAGATGAAGATTCCAGCATGTTGCTTTCTCAGGAGGGTCTGTCAACTGGAAACTGCTCAGGAGAGCATGACGCTGAGGGTGTCAGGAGATAGGAACCGCCCGAGCAGAGCCACAGAAGTCGCTTTCCTCACAGACTCACATATCTTTTGTCAGCCCAGCCATGGAGCTGTCTGTAATCTGTGCCCAGTAGCCGTCTAGCCAATAACATAGTCGTATCCTCATGTGTCACAAAAATACAACTGTAATATCATCATCTCCTCTCCAGGAGGCCACAGCCACTGAGGTCCCTTGGACCATTGGCTGCCATTGATTTATGCAGTACAGTCATTCCAGTTTGAGACAGGAGTGTGTCTTCACGTACTCTGTGCTCCATAGAGCCATCATTCTCATACTACAGAGGTCATTTGCCCAGCCAAAATGACTTGCCGGAAATCACCTTGCCATTACAAAGAGAAGCAAGAACTGACATGCACTTGGTGTGAGTGCTGGCACCAAAAAAACCCCATCAAAGATTTTTATAGGATGAATGTGAGCTCCAAATTTAAGCGGATCTGGTCCTCTACTCTCTGATGTTGATTTTCAACAAGAATCACTTATCATACCTAGCAAGTTGGGGCATCAGGTTCTTGATTGTACTCATCATTTGCTGAGTAGTGTCAAGGGTGTGTTGTTACACGGAAAGGAATAATACACATTTCTATGGTGCCCTCTCAGTTCTGACAGGAGGGATGGGCTACATGTGTGTGTCATCATAATTCTCTGATACGTGCCTATTAACTGGCTGATATCAGAGGGTTGGAGGTAATTCAGTAGAGGTCAGGTTTCAAAGAAAATATCTAAGAAAGAAAGGAAGTTCCACTTTCTTTGTGTGAGAGCTCAGTAGCTGGCTCAGTATATACTGTAGTTCTCCATATTCTACTTGTCAAAGATGCGGAATTCCTCTGGGAAGCCACTCTCTGCCACCCCTTAGCAGGTGACCTAATACAGAATGGAAGACACGATAGATTTTGTGACCACATATGGAGTCCCACATGCATAATGTACAGACTCTATGAGTAAAAGGGTGAAAATTGAGAAAGTTTCCTCAATTATGAAGATAAGAGTACTAAAGAAACGCACATATCATGTGCAAAATGTAAAAGATGAAACAGGTAGGCCCTCGTAAAATGGAAGATAATGTGAGAGGCACAGCAGATCTGCAGCATTCCAAGTTTTAGCATCATTTGGACCCCTGGTCCTTCTGGATATCCCAGGCTTTAACCCCACAACAGACCACAGCTATTGCCCGGCTCCCTGACCAATCCTTCCTTTCCACTCAAAGGCAATATCTATGTTCACAGGTGAGGAGTCCCATCACGTTTTGTTTCAGAGACTGCTTTCAATAAGTAATGATTCCCTTCCTTTCAATACACAGTGAATGAAATCTGTGAAAACTCCTTTCTGAAATCAGAGCTTACTTTGTATAGCAGTAATGTACTCCATCAGGCAAATATCCACCCACAAACTTATTTCAAGAAAGGGTACTTCTCTCTTTGGGATATAAATTTCACAGGCATGTTTGTTTTTAGAAATAAGGAGCTTTCTCATGAAGCCCCAAGGGTCTAGAGGCAGTGACATCACAACATTAGAGGACTTGTGGTTTAATATAGGTAACCTACAAGGAATATCCCTTACATTGTTTTGGTAAAATTCACACTACCGTTTTCCCATTGGAACCTTTAGATAATACAATTCAGTTTTTTAATATGCCAACAGCATTGAGCTTTCCTCATTCTTTGCTGTCTAATACCATTTTTCTGATTACAAGCAATCAATAGAAACCCAAACCATGCAAGTGTCAATTCCCATCCACACTGCCCCACACCTTGCGCCCGGGCAAACACTGACCTGCTTTATTTTCCTATGAATGTGATATTGTCGTTCTGTTATCCTAATGCAGAGACTATGTTTGTGGTATTGAGTTGCTAGCTTCGTTTTGTTGCCAATTTCTCAATACACTTTCTTGTGGTGGCCAGCATCAGGACTTCAGTCACCTTTATAACTATATCTTTTTTCAATTTGTACATGTACCACCATTGCTAAGCATTTATCAGTAGACTTGACATTGTGTTTCTACATTTTTGCCATTGTCTACAGTGCAGTTCTGAATCCTGTTTAGGAGTTTCTGGGCATCCACTTTAAACACTATTGTGTATATTTTAATGGCACATGATATTTTCATTCTCAACATCCTATACAAATACAGAACTGTTTTTCACGTTATTTGTATAATTCTATGTATCCAGCAGAACACATGAGCATTCCAGTTCTTCCACATCTCATTGTCAATGTATGTGTGATCTTTTGTGTTTGGTTCATCACAGCATTCTTGAAGGAGTAGAATGTTGTCTCATTGTACTTTCAATCTCCCCTCCCTGATAGATCGAATGTCTGCTTTTCATAGCCTATTGTTATAGACTGTGTGGCTTTAGTAACAGACGTGTATTTCTCATTGTCCTGAATGTCCAAGATGAAGGTGACAAAAGTTTGTTTTCTCAGGAGGGTCTGTTAACAGAAAACTTCTCAGAAGGAGCTATTGCTGAGGACATCAGGAGGAAAGAACATCTCAAGCAGAACCACAGAATTTGCTCTCCTCACTGATTCACATTCTGTTATCTGTCCAGCACTGGAGTTATAGTCAGTGTCCACAAGCAGCCTGGCCAATCATATATCAATA
Source organism: Rhinolophus sinicus (assembly GCF_036562045.2). Lineage (NCBI taxonomy): Eukaryota > Metazoa > Chordata > Mammalia > Chiroptera > Rhinolophidae > Rhinolophus > Rhinolophus sinicus. The sequence continues at coordinate 23,924 of NW_027423815.1, read as the reverse complement.
TCCTCATGTGTCACAAAAACACAACTGTGTCATCATCATATACTCTCCTATAGGCCACAGACACAGAGGTGCCTAGGACCATTACTGGCCAGAGACTTATCCAAGGTAGTCCAACCATTTTAGCTGTTAGTGTGACTTAACCATTCTCTATGCTCACAGAGCCATCTTTATCATACTGGAGATGGCCTTGGGCCCAGCAAAACTGACTTGCCAGGAATCACCTTTCCACTTCAAAGAGGAGCAAGAAATGACATGCAGTTGATGTGAGTGATGGCTCCAAAAATTGCCCCATCAAAGAGTGTTCTCAGATGAATGTGAGCCATTCAGGTGACCATTAACATATGCACAAAAGTGTTTAAAAAGGATTCCCAGAAACTCCTAAACATAATCAGAACTGCACTGTAGACAATGACAAAACATAGAAACACAATATCACGTCAACTCATGAATGCATTAGCAAAGGTGGTATATGTATAAAATGAAACAAGATACAGTGATAAAAGACACATAAGTCTTGATACTGGCCACAGCAAGAAACTGTCTTGAGAAATTGGCAAGAGAGATAAGCTATCACCTCAAACACTTATAGGCTCTCTCTCCATTAAGATAACAGACCGACAATATCAAATTCATAGGGAAAGAAGACAGGTCAGTGTTTGCCAGGGCTCAAGGTGTGGGGCATCGTGGATGGGAAGTGAAAGTGGCACCTCTTGGGTTTCTATTGATTGCTTGTAATCAGAATAAATGATATTAGACAGTAAGGATTGAGGAAAGCAGAATGCTGTTGACATATTACAAAACTGAATTGTATTTTTTTAGTATCCAATGGCAAACTGGTGGTGTGAAATTTACCAAAACAATGTAAGGGATATTCCCAGTAGGGCACCTCTCATAAACCACAAGTCCTCTAATGTTGTGATGGCCCAGCCTCCTAGACCCATTTGAAGTACATCAGAAAGCTCCTCAGTTCTAAAAACAATAGCTGCCTGAAAAATTTAGGTCCCAATGGGAGACGTGCACTTGCTAGAAATATGTGTTGGTGGATATTTGCCTGATACAGTAGATTACTGTTTTACAGACAGAGCACTGCTTTTGGCAAGGAGTTTTTACAGATTTCATTCACTGAATTTAAAGGGAGAGAATCATTGCACATTGAAAGACGTCTCTGAAACAAAACGTAATATGCCCCTCACCTGAGAGAGTAGATATTTCCTTCTAGTAGAAAAGAAGCATTCATCAGCAAGCCGGGAAATAAGCTTTCTTCTCTTGCAGGGTTGAAGCCTGGGCTCTCCTGAAGGACCTGCAGTCTAAATAGGGCTAAAACTCAAAATGACGTGGATCTGATGTGCCTCCCCCATTCTCTTCCATGTTACTGAAGGCCTCCTATAGCATGTTTGTCAGTTTAAATTTTACTATATGCTCATGTTAGGTGTATTTCTTTAATACTCTAACGTTCATAATTGAGGACATTTTCCCAATTTTAAGCCTTTTACTAAGAGTCCTCATATTTGCATGTGGTAATACATGTGTGGTTCAGAGGATCTATCATGACTTCCAATGGTTTGTTACATCATTGGTAAGGGTGGCAGAGAGTATTTTCCCTGGAGAAATTCAGTGTCTTTGACAAGTAGAATGAACTACAGTATATACTGAGCCAGCTACTGAGCCCACTCACAAGAAAGTGGAAAATCCTTTCTTTCTTAGGTAATTTCTGGCAAACTTGACCTCTACTGAATTACATCCAACCCTCTGACATCATCAGATTGAGATGCATATACTGGGGAATTCAGATGGCAGACACAAGGAGCCCATCCTGCCTGTCAGAACTGACAACCAGCATAAAAATATGAATCCTTCCTCTCCGTGTACCAACACTCCCTTGAATCTACTCAGAACTTGATGAGGACTGTCAAGAACCTGATGCCAAAACTTGCTAGGTATGATAAGTGGTTTAGGTTGAAAATCACTGTCAGAGAGAAGAAGTCCCAATCTGCTTCTTTTGATGCTCACTCATCTGCGAACAAACTTTGATGGGGCACTTTTTGGAACCAGCGCTCACATCAGTGCTCAAGAACTGCATGTCAGTTCTTGCTCCTCTTTGAAGTGGCAAGGTGATTCCTGGCAAGTCATTTTGGTTGGGCCCAATGGCCTTTGGAGTATGAGAAATATCACACTACAGAGCACAGATAATGTTGAAGTCACACTAAGGACTCAAAGTGGATAAACAGTCCTGGATAAGTCTCTGGGCATTAAATGGTCCACAGCATCTCTGTGGCTTCGACCTCCTGGAGAGGGGATGATGACATCACTGTTGTCTTTTTGTGACACATTAGGATACCGTTATGTGATTGGCCAGGCGACTACTGAGCAGAGATTAACACCCCAGTGTTGGGCAGACAACAGGGTATGAGTCTTGAAGAGAGCGACCTCTGTGGCTCAGCTCAGGCTATTCTTTCTTACTGATGCTTTAAGCGTCTGACTCTGCTGAGCAGTTCACTGTTGACATACCCTCATGAGAAAGCAATGTTCTGGCACCTTCATCTTGGAATTTCAGGACGGTGAGAAATACACTTCTGTTATTGAAGCCACCCAGTTTATAACATTTTGCTATGAAAATTGGACACTATATCAGTCACGGAGGGAAATTGAAAGCAGGATGAAACAATATGCTACTCCTCCAAAAATGCTGTGATCAAAAAGAGAAAGATCACATGTGTGTTGACAATGCGATGTGGAAGAACTGGAATACTCACATGTCTCTCTGGATGCACAGAACTGCACTGCACATAATGGAAATAATGTGGAAACACAATATCAGGTCAACTGGTGAATGCATTAGTAAAGGTGGTATACATATAAAATGAAACAAGATACAGTCATAAATGTGATGAAGTCCTGATGCTGGCCACCAAAAGAAAGTATCTTGAGAAATTGGCAAGAAAGAAGCTAGTATCCCAAAGCCATATACACTGTCTCTCCATTAAGAACACAGACTGACAATGTCAAATACATAGGGTAAGTAGTCAGGTCAATGTTTGCCATGGCAAAATGTATGGGAGAGCGTGCATGGGAAGTGGAATTTGCGTGGCTTACATTTCCATTGATTGCTTGTAGTCAGAAAATGGTATTACACAGCAAGGATTGAAGAAAGCACTGTCGGTGCTGCTGTCATATTACAAAACTGAATATTATGTTTTAAGGTTTCAAAGGCAAATTCACTAGTGGTGTGAATTTTACAAAAACAATTTAAGGGATAGTCTCAGTGGGGTACCTCTGCTAAAGCGCATGTCGTCTCATGTTGTGATGGCCCTGCTTCCTAGACACTTTGGGTTATATTAGAAAGCTCCTCCCTTCCAAAAACAAACATTGGCAGTGAAATTTAGATGCCAATGGCAGAAGTCCCCTTGCTAGAAATCAGTGTGTTGGTGGATATTTGATTGATGAAGTAGATTACCGCTTTACAGGGAGAGCACGTATTTTGGAAAGGAGTTTTCACACATTTCATTTACTGTGAATTGAAAAGGAGAGAATCATTACCCATTGAAAGAAGACTCAGAAACAAACTTGATGGACCTCCTTATCCGTGAGCACAGGTTTTTCCTTCGACTGGAAAAGAAGGATTGCTCAGAATGCTGAGGCAACGGCTGTGGTCTCTTGCATGGTTGAAGCATTGGCAATCCTGAAGGACCTGGAGTATAAATCAGGCTAAAACAGGTGTAGCCGAAGATCTGCTGAGCCTCTCCCATTGTTTTCCATGTTACTGAGGGCCTCCTGTGGTAGGCCTTTCACTTTCATATTTTACGTTTTGCTCATGTTATGTGTTTTTCTTTTAATACTCCAATCTTCATAATTGCAGAAACATTCCCCATTTTCAACCTTTTCCTCATAGAGTCTGTATATTTTGCATGTGGGACTCCATGTGTGGTCAGAAAATTTTTCATGACTTCAATTCTTAGTTACAACACCTGCTAATGTTTGCCAGAAAGTGACTTCCCTTGAGAAATTCCGTGTCTTTGACAAGTAGAATATGGAGAACTACTGTATGTACTGAGCCTACTACTGAGCTCACACACAAAGAGATTGGACCTTCGTTTCTTCCTTAGGTAATCCCTGACAAAGCTTACCTCTACCAAATAACATCCAACCTACTGAAATCAGTCAGTTCATAGATGCCTATCGGGAATTTAGATATCAGACCTATGGTGTTCATCCTGATTGTCAGAACTGACAGAGCAATATACAAATGTGTACCCTTCCTCTCCATGCCAAAACACCCTTGGCAGTACTCAGCACATGATGAGGACAATCAAGAACCTGATGCCCAAACTTGCTAGGTATGAAAAGTGATTCTTCTTGAAAATCACCAACAGAGACTAGACAGCCTGATCTGCTTCTATGTGGAGCTCATATTCATTTGGGAACACTCTTTGATGGCACACTTTTTGGAACAGCACTCACACCAACTGCATGTCAGTTCTTGATCCTCTTTGAAGTGGCAAGGTGATTCCTTGAAAGTCATTTTGGCTGAGCCTGAGGGCCTCTGCAGTATGAGAAAGATGACTCTTTGGATCACAGAAAATTGTGAAGTTATACTGAAGGCTCAAAGTGGAAAGAGAGTCCTGGATAATTCTCTGGGCTAAAATGGTCCACGGCACCTCTGTAGCTGTTGTCTCCTGGAGAGGGGATGATGATGTCACAGTTGTATTTTTGTGACCCATGATGATACTGATATGTGATTGGCCAGGTGGATGCTAGACAAGGATTAAAGCTCCAGGGCTGGGCTGACAACATAATGTGAGTCTGTGAGAAGAGAGCAACTTCTGTGGCTCTGCTCAGGTTGTTTCTTCCTCCTGATGCCCTCAGTGTCAGACCATGCTGAGCAGTTTCCTGTTGACAGACCCTCCTGTGAAAGCAACGTTCTGGAACCTTCTTCTTGGACTTTCAGAATGTGAGAAATACACTTCTGTTATTGAATACACACAATCTATAACAGTTTACTATGGAAACTGGGCACTTTATCAGTCAGAAATGGAAAATCGAAAGCAGAGTGAGACAATATGCTACTCTTTGAAGAATGCTGTGATCAACCAAAGTGAAAATATCACATGTGCATTGACAATGCGATATGGATGAAGTGGAATACTCATATGTCTCTGCTGGAGACATAGAATGATATAGATGCCGTGGAAAACTGTTTGCAAGTTCTCCAGGATATTTAGAATGAAAATATCATGTGGCCATTGATATATACAAAATTGTGTTTAAAATGGATGCCCAGAAACTTCTAAACAGAATTCAGAACTGTATTGTAGATAATGGCAAAAATGTAGAGACACAATGTCAAGTTAATTGATCAATGCATTAGCTAAGCTGGTATATGTATAATATGAAACTAGATGCAGCCATAAATGTGACAGAAGTCTTGATACTGGGCACCACAAGAAATTATCTTGAGAAATTTGCAAGAGAAAGAAGCTAGCATCCCAAAGCCTCATATGCTATCTTATCATTAAGATAACAGAACAATGTCAAATTCATAGGGTAAGAAGGTAGGTCAGTGTGTGCCAGAGTTCAACGTGTGGGGCAGCGTGGATGGGAAGTGAAAGTTGCATGGCTTGGGTTTCTATTAATTGCTTATAATCAGAAAAGTTGTATTAGACAAAAAAGATTGAGGAAAGCACAATGCTGTTGGCATTATTACATAACTGAATTGTATTTTTTAAAGGTTCCAATGTCAAAATGGTGGTGGGAACTTTACCAAAACAATATAAGGGGTATTATCTGTAAGTCACATGTCCTTAACCACAGGTCCTTTAATGTTGTGATTGTGCTGACTCCTAGACACATTGGGCTTCCTGATAAAGACCTCATTTTTAAAACAAACACTGCTGGTGAAATTTTAGTCCCAATGGGATATGTGCCCTTGCTAGAAATAAAAGTGTTGGTGGATATTTGCCTGAATGAGTACATTACCATTTTACAGAGAGAGCACTGATTTTGGAAAGGACATGTCACAGATTTCATTCACTGGTAATTAAAAGGAAGAGAATCATTATCCATTGAAAGAAGTCTCTGAAACAAATTGTGACGCACCTCCTCACCTGTGAGCATAGATATGTCCTTCAAGTGGAAAGGAAGGATTGGTAAGAGAGCTGGGCCAAGAGATGTGGTCTATTGCAGGGTTCAATCCTGAGCTATTCTGAAGGACCTAGCGTCTAAATCAGGCTAAATCTCAGATTGCTGTTGATCTGCAGTGCCTCTCCCTTTCTCTTCCATGTTACTGAAGGCCACCTGCACATGCCTATCTATTTCATCTTTTATATTTTGCGCATGTTGTGTGCGTTACTTTAATACTCTAATGTTCCATAATGTGGAGAACTTTCCTAGGCTTCACCATTTTTTCTCATAGACTCTGTGCATTTTGCATGTGGGACTCCATGTGTGGTCAATGAATCTATCGTGACATCCAATTCTTTGTTACGTCACCTGTGAATGAGGGGCATAGAGTGTCTTCCCTGGAGAAATTCAGTATCTTTGACTACAGTGGAGAAATACAGTTTATACTGAGCCAGGTACTGAGACCACACAGAAAGGAAGTGGAACTTCCTTTATTTCTTATGTAATTCCTGGTGACCTGATCTCTACTGAATTACAGCCAACTGTCTGAAATCAGCATTGGGAGATTCAGATCGCCAAACCATGGCTGCCATCCTGCCTTTGAGAACTGAGAGAGCAAAATACAAATGTGTACCCTTCCTCTCCATGTACCAACACTCCCTTGACACACTCAGCAAATGATGAGGGCAATCAAAAAGTGAGCCCTGACTTGCTCGGTGTGATAAATGTTTCTAGTTGAAAATCAGCATGAGAGACTAGAAGACATGATCTGCTTCTATGTAGAGCTCACATTCTTCCAGGACAGTATTTGATGGTGGACTTTCGGGAGCCAGCGCTCACACCAAGTCCATGTCAGTTCTTGCTCCTCTTTGAAGTCCAGGGTGATTACTGTCAAGTCATTATGTCTGATCCATGGCCTCTATAGTATGAAAAAGAAGGCTCTACAGAGCACAGAGAATGATGAAGTCACACTCCAGGATCAAAGTGGAAGGACTGCTCTGGATAAGTCTCTGGAGAGCAAATGGTCCAATGGACCGCTGTGTCAGGGGCCTCCTCGAGAGGGGATGATGATGTCACATTCTCCTTTAGTGACACATGAGGATACAGATATGTGATTGGCCAGGTGGCTGATGGGCAAGGATTATAGTTCCAGTGCTGGGCAAACAACAGAGTGTGAGTCTGTAAGGAAAGCGACTTCTGTATCTCGACTCGGGCTGTTCATTCCTCCTCATGGCCTAAGTTTCAGACCCTGTGAGCAGTTTCCTGTTGACAGTTTCCTCCTGAGAAAGCAGCGTTCTGGCACCTTCATCTTGGACTTCCAGAACAGTGAGAAATACACTTCTGTTATTGGAGCCACACAGTCTATAACAGTTTGCTATGAAAATCGGGCACATTGTTAGTCAGGGAGGAAAAATCAAAAGCACAGTGAGACAATGTGCTACTCATTGAAGAATGCTGTGATCAACCAAAGAGAAAAGGTCACACGCGCGTTGACAATGAGATGTGGAAGAACTGGAATGCTCTTATATCTCTGCTGGATACAGAGACTGATATAGCTACCATGGAAAACAGTTCTCTATTTGTCCCAGATATTCAGAATGAAAATATAGCGTTCCCATTGGTATATACATGATAATGTTTATACAGATGTCCAGAAACTGCTAAACATAATTTAGAACTGCACTGTAGATAATGGCAAAAATGTAGAAAAACAATATCAGGTCAACTGATGAATGTATTCGCTAATGTCGTATAGGTAAAAAATGAAACAAGATACAGTCATAAAGGTGACAGAAGTCCTGACACTGGACACTGCAAGAAACTGACTTGAGAATGTGGCAAGAGAGAGAAGCAAACAACACAAGTACAAATACGCTGTCTCTGCATTAAGATAACAAAACAACAATGTCAAATTCATAGGGATAGAAGGCAGGTCCGTGTTTGCCAGACACAACATGTGTTGCTGCGTGGATGGGAAATGAAGGTTGTATGGCTTGTGTTTCTATTGATTGCTTTTAATCAGAAAAATGGTATTAGACAGCAAAGATTGAGGAAAGCACAATGCTGTTGGCATAGTACCAAACTGAATCATAGTTTTAAAGGTTCCAATGGGAAACTGGTGGTGTGAATTTTACCAAAACAATGTAAGGGATATTTCCTGTAGGTCACTTCTCCTAAACCACAAGCCCTCTAAAGTTGTGATGGCCCTGCCTCCTAGACCTTTTGGACTTCATGAGAAAACTTCTCGTTTTTAAAAACAAACACTGCCAGTGAAATTTAGGTCCCAATAGGAGAAGTCCCCTTGCTGGAAATAAGAGTGTTGGTGGATAATTGCCTGATGGAGTACATTACCATTCTACAGATAAAGCACTGATTTTGGAATGGAGTTTTCACAGAATTCATTCACTGTGAATTGAAAGGGAGGGAATCATTACACATGAAAATAAGTGTCTGAAACAAAATGAAATGGGCCTCCTCTCCTGTGAACATAGATATTTCCTTTGAGTGGAAAGGAAGGATTGGTCAGAAAGTCAGGGCAATGGCTATATTCTGTTATACATTGAAACCAAGGCTATCCTGAAAGACTTGGAATCTAAATCAGGCTAAAACGTGTATTGCTGTGCATCTGTTGTGCCTCTCCCATTCTCTTCCATGTTACTGAGGGTCTCCTACAGCCTGACTTTCTGTTTCATCTTTTACATTTTGTGCATGTTGTGTGCATTACTTTAATACTCTGATCTTCAAAATTGAGGGAACATTCCCCATTTTCACAGTTTCACTCATAGATTCTGTATATTCTGCATGTGGGATCCATGGGTGGTCAGTGAATACATCGTGACTTACAATTCTTAGTTATGTCACCTGCTAAAGGGTGGAAGAGAGTGTTTCCCCAGAGAAATTCAGTGTCTTTGACAAGTAGAATATGGAGAATGACAGCATATACTGAGCCAGTTACACAGCCCACACAGAAAAAGTTGAACTTACTTTCTTTCTCAGGTAATTGCTGGCAAACCTGATCTCTACTGAATTACATCCAGCCCTCTGAAATCAGCCAGTTGATAGGCACACATCATGGTATTCAGATGGGAGAACCATGGAGCCCATCCTGCCTGTCAGACTGACAGGGAACCGTACAAATGTGCATTCTTCCTCTCTGTGTACCAACACTCCCTTGACACTACTCATCAAATGATGGTGAGGACCATCAAGAATCTCATGCCCTGACTTGCTATGTATGATAAGTTTTTCTTGTTGAAAATCAACTTCAGAGACTAGAAGACCCAATCTTCTTCAATATGGAGCTTATTCATCTGGGAACACAATTTGATGTGGCACTTTTTGGAGCCAGGACTCAAACCAACTGAATATAAGATCTTGCTCCCCTCTAAATTGCCAATGTGATTCCTAGACAATCAATTTGGCTGGTCTCAAGGGCTTCTCTAGTATGAGAAAGATGGCTCTACGAAGCACAGAGAATGATGAAGAGACACTTAGTGCTCAAAGTACATGGAATGTCCTGGATAGGTCTCTGGGCAGCAAATGGTCCAAGGAACATCTGTGGCTTCAGCCTCCTGGAGAGGGGATGACGATGTCAAGTTGTCTTCTTGTGACACATGCGGATACTGATATGTGATTGGCCAGGTGGTTGCTGGGCATGGATTACAGCTCCAGTGCTGAGCAGACTACAGAGTGTGAGTCTGTGAGGAGAGTGAATTCTGTGGCTCTGCTCGGGCTGTTTCTTCCTCCTGATGCCCTCAGCATCAGACCCTGCTACGCAGTTTCCTTTTGACAGACACTCCTGAGAAAGCATCGTTCTGGCACCTTCATCTTGGACTTTCAGGACAATGAGAAATACGCTTCTGTTATTCAGGCCACACAGAGTATAACATTTTCCTATGAAAATCGGACACTTTAAGAGTCATGGAGGGAAAATAAAAAACACAGTGAAATAGTATGCTACTCCTTCAAGAATGCTGTGATCAACCGAAGAGAAAAGGTTACATGTGCATTGGAAATGTGATGTGGAAGAACTGGAATGCTTACATGTCTCTGCTGGATACATAGAATGACATAGCTACAATGGAAAACAGTTTGCTCTTTGGCCAGTATGTTGGGAATGAAAAACGTCACATCACCATTGATACTGCACATATTGTTTAAAACAGATGCCCAGAAACTCCTATGCAGAATTCAGAACTGCACTGTAGATAATGGAAAAATGTAGAGACACAATATCAGGTAAGCTGACGAATGCATTAGTGAAAGTGGTATATGTATAAAATAAAACAAGATACTGTCATAAATGTGATAGCAGTCCTGAAACTGGTTACAGCAAGAAAGTATCTTGAGAAATTGGCAAGAGAATGAAGCTATCATCCCAAGGCCACATACATTGTTTATCATTTAAGATAATACTACAACTGTGTCCAATTCAAAGGGAAACAAGGCAAGTCAGTGGTTGCCAGAGCACAAGGTGTGAGGCACCGTGAATGTGAAGTTAATGTTGCATGACTTGGGTTTCTACCGATTGCTTCTAATCAGAAAAATTGTATTACAGAGCAAGGGTTGATGAAACCGCAATGTTGTTGGCATATTAGTAAACGGAATTGTATTATTTAAAAGTCCCAATGGCAAACAGGCATTTTGAATTTTACCATAACAATATAAGTGATAATCCCAGTAGATCACCTCCCATAAAACACAAGTCCTCTAATTTTGTAATGGCCGTGCCTATTAGACACTTTGGGTTACATGGGAAAGCTCCTTAGTTCTAAAAACAAACACTGCCAGTGAAATTAAGTCCAAATGGAGGAGTGCTTATGTGAGAAATATGTTTGGTGGTGGATATTTACCTGATGGAATATCTTGCCATTTTACAGACAGAGCACTGATTTTGGAAAGGAGTTTTCATATATTTCATTCACTTTTATTTGAAAGAGAATCATTACTCATTCAAAGATGTCTCTGAAACAAAACGTGATGGGTCTCCTCACCTCTGAGTGAAGATATTTCCTTCGAGTGGGAATGAATTATTGCTCAAGAGCAAGGGCAAAGGCTGTGGTCTCTCATGGGGTTCAAGCCTGGGCTGTCCTGAAGGACCTGTATTCTCTCAGGCTAAACCTCATATTGCTGCTGATCTGCTTGCTGTGCCTCTCCCATTCTCTTCCATGTTACTGAGGTCCTACTATGGCATGTTGATCTGTTTCATCTTTTACATTTTGTGCATGTTATGTGCATTAATTTAATACTCTGATCTTCATAATTGAGGAAACATTCCCAATTTTCACCCTTATACTCATAGAGTTTGTACATTTTGCATGTGGGACTCCATGTGAGGTCAATGAATATATCTTGACTTACAGTTCTCTGTTCTGTCACCTGCTAAGGGATGGCAGAGAGTGACATCCATGGAGAAATTCAGTGTCTTAGACAATTAGAATACAGAGAACTTCAATATATAATGATCTTGCTTCTAAGCCCACACTCAAAAAAAGTGGACCTTCCTTACTTTCTCAGGTAATTCCTGGTGAAGCTCAACTGCACTGAATTACATCCAACAGTATGAAATCAGCTGGTTGATAGGATTGTATCAGGAAATTCAGATGGCAGACACATGGGGACCATTATGCCTATTAGAACTGACTGATCGTCATACAAATGTGTTTCCTTTTTCTCTATGTACCAACACTCCCTTGACACCACTCAGGAAATGATGAGAACAATCAAGAACCTGATGACCCAACCTGCTAGGTATGATAAGTGGGTCTTGTTGAAAATCACCTTCAGAGACTAAAAGACCCAATCTTCTATCTGAAGCTCACATTCATCCAGGAACATTCTTTGATGGGGCACTTTTTGGAGACAGCGCTCACACCAACTGCATATAAGTTCTTGCTCCTCTTTGAAGTGGCAAGGTGATTCCTGGAAAGTCATTTTGCTGGGCTAAAAGGCCACTCTAGTATGAGAAAGATGTCTATATGGAGCACAGAGATTGACGATGTCACACAATTGCTCAAAGAGGAAGTACTTTCCTGGATAAGTTTCTGGGTAGCAAATTGTCTAAGGCACCACTGTGGCTGTGGCCTCCTGGAGAGGGGATGATGATGTCACAGTTGTTTTTTTGTGATGCATGAGTATTTTGATATGCTTTGGGCCAGGCAGTTGCTGGGACCAATTTAGAGCTCCTATGCTGGGCAGACAACAGAGTGTGAGTCGGTGGCTCTTCTCAGGCTGTTCCTTCCTCATGATGCCCACAGTGTCAGACCCTGCTGAGCAGTGTCCTGTTGACAGAAACAACTGTGAAAACAATGTTCTGGGACCTTCATTGTGGACTTCTGGATGTTGAGAAATACACTTCTGTTATTGAAGCCAAATATTCTACAACATTTTGCTATCAAAATCGGACAATATCAGCCAGGGAGGGAAAATCAAAAGCACAACGATACAATATGCTACTCCTCCATGAATGATGTGATCAACCAAATAGAAAAGATCACATGTGCTTTGACAATGTGATGTGGTAGAACTGGAATGCTCACATGTCTCTGGTGAATATGGAGAATTATATAGCTACCATGGAAAAGAGATTACTATTTTTCCTGTACATTGAGAATGAAAATATCATGTAACCATTGATATATATGTAGTAGTGTTAAAAATGGAATCCCAGAAACTCCTAAACAGAATTCTGAACTGCACTTTAGTTAATGGCAAATATGTCGAAACACAATATCAGGTCTACTGATGAATGCATTAGCTAAGGTGGTATATGTATAAAATGAAACAAGATACAGTCATAAAGGTGACAGAAAACCAGACTCCAAAGAAAATCTGTTGAGAAATTGGCAAGAGAAACAAGCTAGCATCCCTTGTTTACATACGCTGTCTATCCATTCAGATAACAGACAGACAATGTCAAATTCATGGGGAAAGAAGACCAGTCAGTGTTGGCCAGGGTTCAAGGTGTGTGGCAGAATGGATCGGAAGGGAAAGTTGCACGACTTGTGTTTGTTGTATTAAGAAAAATGGTATTAGACAGCAAGTACTACGAAAGCACAATGCTGTTCGCATATTACAAAACTCAATTGTGTTTCTTAAAGGTTCCAATGGCAAACTGATGCTGTGAATTTTAGCAAAATATTGTAAGGGGTATTCCCAGTAGGGCACATCTCCTAAAACACAAGTCCTCTAGTGTTGTGATGTGCCTGCCTCATATACACTTTTGGGCTACATGGAAGAGTTCCTCAGTTCTAAAAACAAACACTGCAAGTGGAATTTAGGTGCCAATGTGATAAGTGATCTTGCTAGAAATAAGTGTGGTGGTGGATATTTGCCTGATGGAGTAGATTACCGTTTTACAGAGAGAGCACTAAATTCAGAAAGGAGTCTTCATAGACTTCATTCACTGTGAATTGAAGGAGAGTGAATCAGTACGCATTGAAATAATCTCCGAAATAAATTGTGATGGGCCTCCTGACCTGTGAGCATAGATATTTTTTTTTCGAGTGTAAAGGAAGGATTGGACAGAGAGCTGGGGCAATGGTTGAGGTCTCTTCCATGGTTCATGCCAGAGCTATCATTAAGAACCTGGAGTCTAAATCAGGCTAAACCTCAGATTGCTACGGATCTGCTGTGCCCATCCCTTTCTCTTCCATGTCACTGAGGGCCCTCTATGACCTGCCTATCTGTTTCATTTTTACATTTTGTGCATGTTATGTTCATTTATTTAATGATCTGATCTTCATGATTAATGAAACATTCCTAATTTTCACCGTTTTACTCAAAGAGTCTGTACATTTTGCATGTGGAATTGCATGTGTGGTTAGAGCATCTATTGTGAGTTCTAATTCTCTGTTACATCTCCTGCTAAGTGGTGGCAGAGAGTGACTTCCCCAGAGAAATTCATAGTCTTTGAAATGTAGAATATGGAGAAGTACAGTATATATTGGGCCATCTACTGAGCCCACACACAAAGAAAGTGGACCTTCCTTTCTTTCTTAGGTAATTCCTGGTGAACCTAACCTCTACTGAATCACAAAGAATAGTCTGAAATAAGCCGAATGATACGCAAGTATCGGATAATTCAGATAGTAGACCCATGGAGCACATGATACCTGTCAAAACTGACAGGGCACCATACTAATGTGTATCCTTCCTCTACATGTATCAACACTCCCTTAACACTCCTCAGCAAATGATGAGGACAATCAAGAACTTAATACCCAAACTTGTTACATAGGAAAAATGGATGTTGTTGAAAATCACCATCAGAGATTAGAAGACCCAATCTGCTGGTATCTGGAGCTCACATTCATCTGGCAACTCCTCTTTTTGGGTTACTTTTTTGAGCCAGTGGTCACATCAACTGCAAGTCAGTTATTGCTCCTCTTAGAAGTGGGAAGATGATACCAGGAAAGTTGTTATGGATGGGCCCAAGGACGAATGTTTATGAGAAAGATGACACTATGGAGAACAGAGAATGGTGAAGTCACACACAGGGCTTTACAAGTAGTGTCCTGGATAAGTCTCTAGCAGCAAATGGTCCAAGGCACCTCTGGCTGTGGCCTCCTAGAGAGGGGATGATGATGTCACAGTTGTCTTTTTGTGACACATGAGGACACTGATATTTGATTGGCCAGGTGCCTCTGGGCATGGATTAGGGCTCCAGTGTTGGGCAGAGAGCAGAGTGTGAGTCTGTGAGGAGAGCAACTTCTGTTTTTCTGCTCGGGCTGTTCCTTCCTCCTGACACCCTCAGTATCAGATATTGCTGAGCAGTTACCTGCGGACAGAGACTGCTGAGAAAGCAATGTTCTGGCACCTTCATCTTGGACTTTCAGGATGGTGAGAAATACACTTATTTTATTGAAGCCACATAGTCAATAACAATTTGCTATTAAAATCGGTCATTTTAGTGGTCATAAACGGAAAATCAGAAACACAGTAAGACAATATCCTACCCTTTCAAGAATGCTGTGATGAACCAAAGAAAAAAAGATCACATGTGTGTTGACAGTGCGATTTGGAAGAACTGGAAAGCTCACATGTCTCTTTTGAATACATAGAATGATATAGTTACATTGGAAACAGTTTGCAATTTGTCCAGGATGTTGAAATTGAAAATATTTCATGACCATTGATATATACACAATGGTATTTAAAACAAATTCCCAGAAATTCGTAAACAGAATTCAGAGCTGCAGTGTAGATAATGGCACAAATATAGAAACACCATCTCAGGTCAACGGATGAATGTATTAGTGAAGGTTGTATATATATAAAATGAAACAAGATACAATCCAAAGGTGACAGTAGTCCTGATACTGGAAACAGCAAGAAAGTTACTTGAGAAATTGGCAAAGGAAAGACGCTAGCATCGCAAGGTATCGCAGGCTGTCTGTCGATTAAGATAACAGACTGATAATGTCAAATCATAGGGAAAGAAGGCAGGTCAGTGTTTTCCATGGCTCAAGCTGTGGGGCAGTGTAGATGGAAAGTAAAAGTTTCATGGCTTGGGGATCTGTTGATTACTTGTAATCACAAAAATGGTGTTAGACAGGAAGGATTCTGGAAAGCACAATACTGTTTGCATATTATAAAACTGAGTTGCATTTTTTAAAATGATTTGTTGATTTTAATGAAGATTTTTCACTTATGGGGGTGACAATTGTTAGTAAAATTACATAGATTTCAGTTGTACAATTCTGTATTACATCATCTATAAATCCCATTGTGTGCTCACCACCCAGAGTCAGTTCTCCTTCCACCACCATATGTTTGATCCCCCTTACCTTCATCTCCCACCCCCACCCCCCTTACCATCTGGTAACCACTAAATTATTGTCTGTGTCTATGAGTTTCTGTTTCTCATTTGTTTGTCTTGTTCTTTTGTTGTTTATGGTTTACATACCACAGATCAGTGAAATCACATGGTTCTCTGCTTTTTCTGTCTGACTTATTTCTCTTAGCATTATATTCTCAAGATCCATCCATGTTGTCACAAATGTTCCTATATCATGTTTTATAACAGTATTCCATTGTGAATACATACTACACTTATTTATCCATTCATCTATCGAAGGACATTTTGGTTGTTTGCATGTCTTGGCCACCGTATACAAAGCTGCAATGAACATTGAGGGGCACATGTCTGTATGCATAGATGTTTTCAGATTTTTTTGGTAGATAACCAGGAGAGGGATTGCTGGGTCATATGGTAATTCTATTCATGATTTTTTGAGGACCCTTCACACTGCCATCCATAACTGCCTCACCAGTCTGCATTCCCATCAACAGTTTATGAGGGTTCCTTTTTCTCCACAGCCTCTCCAACGCTTGTTACTATTTGTTTTGTTGATGATAGCAATTCTGACTGGGGTGAGGTGTTATATCATTGCAGTTTTTATTTGCATTTCTCTGATGATTAATGAAGTTGAGCATTTTTTCACATGTCTATTTACCATTTGCCTATCATCTTTGGAGAAATGTCTCTTCGGGTCTCTGCATATTTTATCTTTTCTTTTCTTTTCTTTTCTTTTCTTTTCTTTTCTTTTCTTTTCTTTTCTTTTCTTTTCTTTTCTTTTTTCTTTTCTTTTCTTTTCTTTTGCTCTTGAGTTTCATGTGTTCCTTGTATTTTTTGGATATTAGCCACTCATCAGAGACACTGTTTGCAAAAATCTCCCATTCAGTTGGTTGCCTCTTTATTTTGTTGGTGGTTCCTTTTGCTGTACAGAAGCTTTTAGTTTCATATAGTTCTATTCATTTATTCTAGCTTTTACTTCCATTGACTTTGGAGTCAAATTCATTAAATGATCTTTGAATCCAAGGTCCATAAGTTTAGTACCTATGTTTTCTTCTATGCATTTTATTGTTTCAGTTCTTATGCTTAAGTCTTTGATCAAATTTGAATTAATTTTGGTACATCCTGACAGATAGCAGTCCCATTTCATTCCTTTGCACTTGGCTATACAATTGTCCCAGCACCATTTATTGAAGAGGCTGTCCTTTCTCCATTGTATGTTTTTTGCTTCTTTTCAAAACTAACTGTACATATTTATGTGGATTTATTTCTGGGTTCTCAATTCTATTCCATTTTTATATGTGTCTGTTTTTCTGCCAATACCATGCTGTTTTGATTATTGTAGCCATGTAGTACAAGCCAAAGTCAGGAAGTATGATACCTCCAGTATTGTTATTTTTTCTTAAGATTGCTTTGGCTATTTGTGGTATTTGTGGTTCCAAACTGAACGGATTATTTTTTGTTCTATTTCTTTAAAACATATCATTGGGGTGTTGATGGGGATTGCATTAAATCTGTATATTGCTTTGGGTAATATGCCCAATTTAACTATGTTGATTCTTCCAATCCATGAGAACAGAATGTCTTTCAATTACTTTGTGTCTTCTTCAATTTCTTTTTAAAAGTTTCTTATAGTTTTCAGCATATAGGTTTATCACATCCTTGGTTAAGTTTATTTCTAGATATTTTATTCTTTACAAACATATTGTTTTTTGTACTTGTTTTTCTGAGATTTCATTGAAAGTATATAGGAATGCAATGGACTTTTGTACTTTGATTTTGTAGCGGGCAACTTTACTGTATTCACTGACTGTTTATAGTAGCTTTTTGTGGAGTCTTTAGAGTTTTCAATATATAGCATCATGTCATCTCCAAAGATTGATAATTTAATTTCTTCATTCCCAATTTAGATGCCTTTTATTTCTTTCTATTTCCTGATGGCTCTGACAAAGTCTTCCAACACTATGTTGAAAACCAGAGGTGACAGGGGACTGCCATATCATGTACCTGAACATAGAGCAAAGGGCTTCAGTTTTTAACCATTAATTATGAGATTAGCTGAGGGTTTGTCATATATTGCCTTTATTATGTTAAATTATTTCCTTCCATACCAATTTTATTAAGTGTTTTACCACAAATCGATGTTGTATCTTATCAAATGCTTTTTCTGCATCAATTATAATCGTATGACTTTTTTTCTTTTATTTTGTTTATGTGATGTAGCACATTGATGGGTTTGTGAATGTTAACAATACTTGTGACACAAGGGTTGAAACCCAGTTAGTTGTGATGTTAGTAAAATTGTCTTTTTAATGCATTGATGTAATTGATTTGCTAGAATTTTGTTTAAGATTTTTGCATCTGTATGCATCAGAGATATTTGTCTGTACTTTTCTTTTCTTGTGTTGGCCTTACCAGGTTTTGGTTTTAGGGTAATGTTGTCCTCATGAAATGAGTTAGGGAGTACTGTATCTTCTTCCATTTTTTTGGAAGAGTTTGAGCAGGATTGGTAGTAGATCCTCTTTGAAGGTTTGGTAGAATTCACTAGTGAAGCCATCTGGTCCAGGAGTTTTGCTTTGGGAAGGTTTAGGATGACTGATTCAATTTTGTTACTGGTGGTCTGTATGTTTACATTTTCCAGTTCTTCATGGTTTAGCCTAAGAAGGATATATGTTTCTAAGAACTAGTCCATTTCTTCTAGATTGTTGAATTTTGGGGCATGTGGTCCATCATAGAGTTCTTGGATATTCCTTTGTATTTCTGTGGTGTCCGTGGTAACTTCCCCTTTTTCATTTCTGATTTTGTTAATTAGTGTCTTCTCTCTTTTTATCTTAGTGAGTGTAGCCAAGGGTTTGTCAATTTTGTCAATCTTTACAAAGAACTGTCACTTTGTCACATTAATTTTTTCTATTGTCTTTTTGTTCGCTATTTCATTTAGTTCTGCTCTGATTGTTATTATTTCCTTTCTTCATCTGATCTTGGGTTTCATTTGTTCTTCTTTTTCTAGTTCTTTAAGTTGTAACATGAGGTTATTTATTTGGGAGTTTTCTTGTTTCTTGAGATAGGCCTCTAATGATATACATTTCCCTCCTAAAACTGCTTTATCTACATCCAAAAATTTTGGTAGGATACAGTTTCATTTTCATTTGTTTCTATGTATCTTTTTACCTAATTTCTTCCTCGAACCAGTGGTTCTTTAAAAGTGTGTTGTTTAATCTTCATGTATCTGTGCTTTTTCATTCTTTCTTTTTGCAGTTGATATCCAATGTGAAACCCTTGTTATCAGAGAATATGCTTGGTATAATTTCAATCTTCTTAAATTTGCTGACGCTGATTTTATGTCATAATATATTGTCTATCCTTGAGAATGTTCCATGTACACTAGAAAAAAATGTATACTCTGATGTTTTAGGATGAAGTGGTCTATGTATGTCAATTATGTCCATTTCATATAATGTATAATTTAGGGCTGCTATTTCATTGTTTATTTTCTATTTGAATGACCTATCCATAGCTGTCAAAGAGGTAGTTAAATCCTATAGTATATTTGTGTTTGGTAAAATGTTTCCTTTATTTCTGTTAGTTGTTGCTTGTAATGTTTCGTTGAACCCTGATTGGGGGCATAAATATTGATGACTGTTATGTCTTCTTGTTGTATAGTCTTGTTTACCATTATGAAATATCGATCTTTTTCTCAAGTTACCTTTTTCATTCTGAAATCTCTTTCATCTGATATTAGTATGGCTACACCTGATTTTCTGTGGATGCCATTTGCTTGGAGTGTCAATTTCTACCCTTTCACTTTGAGTCTATGCTTGTCCCTGTAGCTGAGATGTGTCTCTTGGAGACAACATATGGTTGGGTTTATTTTTTTTGATCCAATCTGCTACTCTGTGACTTTTTATTGGTGAGTCAGTCCATTTACATTTAGGGTCATTATTGATATGTTAGGATTTCCTGTCATTCTATCTTTAGCTTTCTGGTAAGGCTGTGTCCCCGTTATTTCTTTGCCATTTTTTTTTGGTCTATTAAATCTGTGTGGGGGTATTCTATGATGTTTCCCTCTGTTTCTTCCTTTATTACAGTATATATTTCACCTATGATTTTTTTCTTTTGAGTGGCTACCCTTAAGTTTATGTAAAAGGAAGATTGATATTTAGAGTATTGCATTTTCTTCAGCACAGTAACTTTCTCCATTCTCATACTCCAGTTCAGGCCTTTACTCTCCTTCTTTTTATTCTTTGGTTGCCACAACTTGTCTCTGTTGATGGTGGTTGAATAACCTCCTTTAGTATTTCTTGTAGTGTAGGTCGTGTATTAGAGAATTCCCTCAGCTTCTCTATGGCTGGAAAGGTTTTTATTCCTCCTTCATAACTAAAGGATATCTTTGTTGGATATATTATTCTTAGCTCATAATTTCTCTCTTTCAATATTTGAATATTTGTTTCCACTCCCTCCTGTTTTCTGGAGTTTCTGCTGAAAAATATGATGATAATCTAATGGGCTCTCCTTTGTAGGTTACCATATACTTTTCCCTGGATGCCTTGATGATTCTTACTTTGTCACTGATTTTAGACAGCTTCAATACAATGTGCCTTGGAGAGGCCTGTTGGGATTGAGGTAATTATGTCTTCTATTTCCTTCTTGGTTTCAAGGATCCAGTTCTGTCCACAAGTTTGGGAAGTTCTGATCAACAATTTATTTGAATATATTCTCTATTACCATCTCTCTTTCTTCTTGTTCTGGTATGCCGATTATTCTTATATTGCTCTTTCTGATGTAGTCAGAACTTCTTGTAGATTACTTTCATTTATTTTAACTCTCAAGTCTGAGTCCTATTCCATTTGTGTCATTCCCAGGTTTCTATCTTTGATGTCACTGATTCTTTCCTCCATCTGGTCAACTCTACTACCTAAGCTGGCAATTTCATTCTTAATTTCTTCTATTGAGTTCTTAATCTCCAGAAATTCTATTTGGTTCTTTTTTTTTTATTTCAATCTCTTTCGTAAAATGCTCATGTTGTTTTTTGATTGTGCTTCTGGGTTCATTAAACTGCCTTTCTGTGTTTCGTGCATCTTGTTGAGTTTTTTCAGAACTGCAATCTGGAATTCTCTGTCATTTAAGTCACACCATTTCATATCTTTAAGTTCCTTTCCTGGAGAATTTTCAGTTTCTTTCCGAGCAGTCTTCTTGCCTTGGTTATACATGGCGATTACTGTTTTATTATTTCTTTTCCTCAACATCTACTGTAGTTGCTTCTGCAACAAGTTGATAGGAAGAAGTCTTTCTTTTGTTTTCCAGTATTTTTTGTTAGAATATTTTGTTTTCTCTCCAACTGCAGACTTTTTTTCTCTCTCTAACATGGTAGTGCTATGTTTTCTCTGCACTATTCCAGCCTCTTACACAATGGGAGGATTCACTGGGAGATGGAATTCTCCTCTGTAAATAGTTTGCCTGGGTGACAGGGTGCAGTGTCTGTGTGAGTATACAGAGAGCTTTTGAAGATCCAAAGCTCTTCCTGCACCAGATTTAGAGCCCGTATGTTTCATCATTTCTGTTTACTCCTGCATGGATCCGCACAGATACGTGGAGTCTGGGGTGGGGTGAGTTGTGAGAGGTTTCCTAGAACAATGGCGTTGACCAACTACCATAGCCAGTCCTGCTTCCACAGCTCCCTCAACATTGCCAGAACAAGTTGGGTTGCAAATGTGTGACTGAGGACAACAGGTCCCAGAAGAGCAAATATGTTGTCCTTTTGATGTGACACTGCTACTGTTCCACTTCTATCACAAGGCTGGTGGAGGCTGGGGAGATTTCTGAGGTTAGGGAGGGGGCATTCAGTCTAAGTGCATAAGGCTTCTGTTCTCTGCTCCGCAGTTAGAACTTAAACCACCATTTTCAGCTTTCTTCACTCAGTTTTTACTCCGAGGTCTCTGCTGTGAGCGTTGGGTTCAGCTCTGTTATATACTTTCCCACAGGCCTGCAGGCATACACAAACCTTAGTAGTCCTAGTTCAGCCCTCTACTGCATCTGCATTAGTTCCCAGATGCAGAGCGCTCGGAGCACTGAGCTAGTTCTGCTGCCGGTGCTCGAGTCGCTCTGTCTCTGCACTTCTCCCTTCCTTCCTCCGCCGTTGGCGAGATTTGCCCACGTTAGGTGAATTCAGTAGTGGGCCTCTTCGTCTTGCATGTCTGCTGTGCAGGGAGTGCTTTGTTGTGTTATAGTTGTTCAATTAATTGTAAAGTACAGGGGAGATTTACAGAGTCTCACCTCACGCCGCCATTTTGATGATGTCAATTTTAGTTGCATTTCTTAAAGTTTCCAATGGCACACTGGTGGTGTGAATTTTACCAAAACAAAGTAAGGGATATTCCCAGTAGAGAACCTCTCCTAAAACTCAAGTCCTCTAATGTTGCCATGGCCCTGCCTCCTAGAAAGTTTGGGATACATGAGAAAGCTCATCAGCTCTAAAACAAATACTGCCAGAGAAATTTAGTCCCTATGGAGAATTTCCCATGCTAAACATAGGTGTTGTGGTGGATATTATCTGATGGAGTAGTTGCTGATATACACAGAGATCACTGATTTTGGAAAGGAAATTTTACATTTTTCATTCACTGTGAGAGATTCATTACACCATTGAAATAAGACTCTGAAACAAAACTTAATGTGACTCCTCATCTGTGAGTACACATATTTCCTTAGAGTGGAAAGGAAGGATTGGTCAGAGAGTTGGGGCAACGGCTGTGGTCTCTTGCAGGGTTCAAGTCTGGGCTATCTGAAAGAACTGGCATCAAAATCTGGCTGAAACTTGAATTGCTGTGGATCTGCTGTGCCTCTCCCATTCTCTTCCATGTTACTGAGGGCCTCCTAGGGCATGCCATTCTCTTTCATCTTTACTATTTTGTGCATGTTTTGTGCATAACTTTCATACTTTGATTTCATAACTGAGGAAACATTTCCAATTTTCACCCTTTCACTCATAGAGTCTGTACATTTTGCATGTGGGACTCCATGTGCGGTCAATGAGTCTATTGTGAATTCCAATTCTTTGTTATGTCACCTGCTAAGGGGTGGCAGAGAGTGTCTTCCCCAGAGAAATTCAGTGTCTTTGACAAGAGGAATATGAAGAACTACACTATATATTGAGCCAGATACTGAGCCCACAAAAAGAGAAAGTGGACATTCATTTCTTCCTTAGGTAATTCCTGGATAACCTGACCTCTACTGAATTACATCCAAACATCTGAAATCTGGGGGTGATAGGCACGCATTGTGAGATTCAAATGGACAAACCATGTAACCCATCCTGCCTGTCAGAACTGAAAGAAGATTGCGAGGAAAAATGGCAGTGTGTGGTGAGCCTCTGTAAATCTCCCCTGGAACTTACAATGAATCGAACAACAAAAACTCCACAAAGGACTCCCTGTGCAGCAGACAGGCAAGATGAGAGGCCCACTACCGAAATCACCTACAGGTGGAAGATACGCTCGAGCAGGGGGGAGGAGAAAAGGGAGAAGTGAGGAGACGGAGCAGCGCTGGCGCAGGACTCAGACCTAGCTCAGTGCTCCGAGCTCGCTGTTTCCCAGAACTACTGCAGCTGCAGTAGAGGTAAGAACTCGGACTGCTAGGGATCCGCTTCCCACAGGGCTGAGAGGGCAGCATATAACTAAGCTGAACCCAACGCTCACGTCAGAGTCCTCAGAGAAAAGACTGAGGGAAGAAGGCTGAAACAGTGGTTTAAGCCCTCCCTGCTGAGCAAAGAATGGAAGCCTTAGGCACTGAGACTAGTCACCCCCTCCCTACCTTCCCCGCCCGCACCTGCCTGGAGCTAGATACAGAACAGTAGCTGTGTCAGATCAAAAATACAGAATATTTGCTGTTCTGAGAACTGTGGACTGCAGACACAAATTCTCAGGCCAACTAATTCCAACAAAGGGGAGGGGACTGTGGAAGCAGGACAGGCTGTGGTGGTGGTCGCCGCCATAGCTCTGGGCCACGTCTCACAACT
>NW_027423814.1:0-79292 GCF_036562045.2 Rhinolophus sinicus | reverse complement strand
CACATTGAAATAAGTCTCTGAAACAAAATGTGATGTACTCCTCACATGTGAGCTTAGTCATTTCTTTCATGTGGAAAAGAATGATTGGTTAGAGAGACTGGGCAATGGCTATGATCTCTTGTGGTGTTCAAACCTGGGCTCTCATGAAGGACCCTGTTTCTAAATTAGTCTAAAACTCTGATTGCTTCAGATCTGCTGTGACTCTCCCATTCTCTTCCATGTTACTTAGGGTGTCCTACGTCATGGTTATCTGTTTCATCTTTTATATTTTGTGCATGTTGTTGGCGTTACTTTAATACTCTGATCTTCATAATTGAGGAAACATACCCCACTTTCATGGTTTTACACAGAGAGTCTGTAAATTTTGCATGTGGGACTCCATGTGTGGACAGAGAATCTATCATGACTTCCAATCCTTTGTTATGTCACCTGCTAAGGGGTGGCACAGAGTGTCTTCCTCAGAGAAATTCAGTGTGTTTGACATGAAGAATGTGGAGAACTACAGTATATACTGAGCCTACTTCTAAGACAATACACTAAGAAAGTGAACCTTACATTCTTTCTTAGGTAATTGCTGGCAAACCTGACCTCTACTGAAATACATCCAACCCTCTGAAATCAGCTGGTTGGTAGGCACAAATCATGGAATTTAGACAGCAGACCCATGGATCTCATCCTGCCTGTGAGAACTAACAGAGCAACATACAAATCTCTATCCCTCCTCTCCATGTACCAACACTCCCTTGACACTACTCAACAAATGATGAAGACAATCAAGAACCTGAATCTCGCGAGGTATAATAAGTGGTTCATGTTGAAAATCACCATCAGAGACTAGAAGATCCAATCTACTTCTATCTGGAGCTCACATTTATCCGCTAACACTCTTTGATGGGGCAGTTTTTGGAGCCAGCACTCACACCAACTGCATGGCAGTTGTCCTACTCTTTGAGTAGGCAAGGTGATTCCTGGAAATCATTATATCTGGGCCCATGTGCCTCTGTAGTATGAGAAATGAGGTTCTACGGAGCACAGAGAATGGTGAAGTCACACTCAGGGCTCATAGTGGAAAGACTGTGGTGGATAAATCTCTGAGCAGGAAATGTTCCAAGTTACCTCTGTGGCTGTGGTTTCCTGGAGAGGTGATGATTCTGTCACAGTTTTCTCTATGTGACATTGGAAGATACTGATAAATGATTAGCCAGGCGATTCCTGTGCATGCTTTACATCTCCAGTGCTGCGAATACATCAGAATGTGAGTTTGTGAGGAGAATGAATTCTGTGGCTCTGCTCGGGGTGTTCCTTCCTCCTGATGACCTCAGCATCAGACCCCGCAAAGCAGTTTCCTGTTGACAGACCCTCCTAAGAAAGTAACATTCTGTCACCCTCATGTTAGACTTTCAGGACGGTGAGTAATACACTTCTGTTATTGAAGCCACACAGCCTATCACATTGTGCTATGAACATCGGTCACTTTTTCAATCAAGGAGAGAAAATAGCAAGCACAATGAGACTTTAGGCTACTCCATCAAGAATGGTGTGATTATTCTGTTCCTTCATTTCTATTCTGTTCCGCTGTAAAAATAAATAAATTCTGACTCAACAACCCACTATCAGACTGTATCACAAGAAGGGTGAGAATCATTTTATAAAACTTTTACACCAGTGTGTGCATATATGTGTGTGTGGGTGTGTGGAGGTGTGTTGGTGTGTACTAAATGGCTACATAAAATGTATTTTTTATATTGAAAAAAAATTATAAATTTAGAGTGTAGACCTGCCCTGTAGCCTTCTCTCATTAAACGGGATGGATAGAGGTTGTTTACAACTAAGAATACACCTAAAAGTTATGTTTTTGGTGGTTTGCTTGCTTTGTTTGTGTTTTATATTTTACACATATATCCCTTTGTTGAATCATCCACATAAATATAAATCAGTAACTCTGGCTTTTAAGATCTCTGAGAAAAGACACTAGGCTTTTTCCATGACCTAAGAATGAACTTTCCATAAAAAGAATCTTGAAATGTTCCAAGATCTCTCGTACTCCATTTCCTTATCTCCTAAAAAATAAATCAGTTTGCCCTTGTGGCAAAAAAAAAAAAAAAAAAAAAAAAAAAGGTGTGATTAACGAAAGATAAAAGATCACATGTGCTTTGACAATGCTAGGTGGAAGAACTGGAACACTCACATGTCTCTGCTGGATACAGAGAATGATATACTTACCACGGAAAATAGGCCGCTATTTGTCCAGGACGTTGATAATGAAAATATTATGTGACAAATTGATATATACATAATAATGTTTAAAACGGATGCCCAGAAACTCCTAAACAGAATTCAGATATTCCCTTCGAGTGGAAAGGAAGGATTAGTAGAGAGCCAGAGAAATGGCTGTCCTCTCTTGCGGGGTTCAAGCCTGGGCTTTCAGACTTGGAGTCTGAATCACGCTAAATATTGGATTGCTGCAGATCTGCTGTACCTCTCCCATTCTCTTCCATGTTACTGAGTGCCTACTGCGGCATGCCTATCTGTTTTATCTTCTACAGGTTGTGTCCATTACTTTAATACTCTGATCTTCATAATTCAGCGAACATTTCAATGTTCACCCTTTTACTCATAGAGTGTGTACATTTTCCTTTTGAGACTTCATGTGCGGTCAATGAATCTATTGTGAATTCGAATTCTTTGTTACGTCACCTGCTAAGGGGTCTCAGAGAGAGTCTTCCCCAAAGAAATTAAGTGTCTTTGACAAGAAGAATATGGAGAACTACAGTATACACTGAGCCAGCTATTGAGCCCACTCACCAAGAAAGTGGACCTTCCTTTCTTTCTTAGGTAATTCCTGGGGAACCTGACCTCTACTGAATTATATCCAACCCTGTGACATCATCCAGTTGATAGGCATGCACTAGGGGATTCAGATGGTAGACCCATGGTGTCCAGCCTGCCTGTCAGAACTGAAAGAGAACCATACAAATATGTATCCTTCCATTCCATGCTCCAACACTCCCTTGACACTACTCAGCAAATCACGAGGACAATCAAAAACTGATGACCCATCTACTAGATTTTCTTCTTTTTTTTTTTTTAATTTATTTTTTAAATTTATTGGGGTAAAAATTTTTTTTTAATTAAATTTATTGGGGTGACAATTGTTAGTAAAATTACATAGATTTCAGGTGTACAATTCTGTATTACATCATCTATAAATCCCATTGTGTGTTCATCACCCAGAGTCAGTTCTCCTTCCATCACCATATATTCGATCCCCCTTACCCTCATCTCCCACTCCCCACCCCTCACCCCCCTTACCCTCTGACAACTACTAAACTATTTTCTGTGTCTCTGAGTTTCTGTTTCTCATTTGTTTGTCTTGTTCTATTGTTGTTTTGGTTTATATACCACATATCAGTGAAATCACATGGTTCTCTGCTTTTACTGTCTGACTTATTTCGCTCAGCATTACTCTCTCAAGATCCATGCATGTTGTCACAAATGTTCCTATATCATCTTTTCTTACCACCGAATAGTTGACATTTATAGAGCACTTCATCGTAAAACATCAGGCTACACATTCTTTTCTAGTGTACACGGAACGTTCTCAAGGATAGACCATATATTGGGACATAAAATCAGTCTCAACAAATTTAAGAAGATTGAAATCATACCATGCATATTCTCTGATCACAAGACTTTGAAATTGGATATCAACTGTTAAAAGAAAGTGGGAAAAAATACAAACACATGGAGATTAAACAACATACTTTTAAAGAAGGACTGGGTCAAAGAAGAAGTTAGAGGAGATATCAAAAGATACATAGAAACAAATGACAATGGGGTGACAATTGTTAATCAAATTACATAGATTTCAGGTGTACAATTCTGTATTACATCATCTATAAATCCCATTGTGTGTTCACTACCCAGAGTCAGTTCTCTTTCCATCACCATATATTTGATCCCCCTTACCCTCATCTCCCACCCTCCATGCCCCTTACCCTCTGGTAACCACTAAACTATTGTCTGTGTCTATGAGTTTCTTTTTCTCATTTGTTTGTCTTGTTCTTTTGTTGTTTTTGGTTTATATACCACATATCAGTGAAATCACATGGTTCTCTGCTTTTTCTGTCTGACTTATTTCGCTCAGCATTACACTCTCAAGATCCATCCATGTTGTCACAAATGTTCCTATATCATCTTTTCTTACCGCCGAATAGTATTCCATTGTGTACATATACCACAACTTTTTTATCCATTCATTTATCGAAGGACATTTTGGTTGTTTCCATATCTTGGCCACCGTAAACAAAGCTGCAGTGAACATTGTAGCACACGTGTCTTTATGTATAAATGCTTTCAGGTTTTTTGGGTAAATACCCAGGAGGGGGATTGCTGGGTCATATGGCAATTCTATTCATAATTATTTGAGGAACATCCACACTGCCTTCCATAATGGCTGCACCAGTCTGCATTCACACCAACACTGTATGAGGGTACCTTTTTCTCCACAGCCTCTCCTATGCTTGATACTATTTGTCTTGTTGATGATAGCCATTCTGACTGGGGTGAGGTGATATCTCATTGTGATGTTTATTTGCATTTATCTGATGATTAGTGATGTTGAGCATTTTTTCATATGTCTATTTGCCGTTTGTATGTCCTCTTTGGAGAAATGTCTCTTCAAGTCCTCTGCCCATTTTTCAATTGGGTTGTTTGCTCTTTTGTTGTTGAGTTGCACGTGTTCCTTGTATATTCTGGATTTTCGCCACTTATCGGAGGCACTATTTGCAAAAATCTTCTCCCATTCAGTTGGTGGCCTCTTTATTTTGTCAATGGTTTATTTTGCTGTGCAGAAGCTTTTAAGTTTCATATAGTCCCATTCGTTTATTTTAGCTTTTACTTCCCTTGCCTTTGGAGTCAAATTCATAAAATGCTTTTTGTACCCAAGATCCATAAGTTTAGTACCTATGTTTTCTTCTATGCAGTTTATTATGTCAGGTCTTATGCTTAAGTCTTTGACCATTTTGAATTAACTTTGGTACATGGTGACAAATAGCAGTCCAGTTTCATTCTTTTGCACGTGGCTATCCAATTCTCCCAGCACCCTTTATTGAAGAGGCTGTCTTTCCTCCATTGCATGTTTTTAGATTCTTTGTCAAAAATTATCTGTCCATATTTATGTGGTTTTATTTCTGGGTTCTCAATTCTATTCCATTGGTCTATGTGTCAGTTTTTCTGCCAATACCATGCTGTTTTGATTATTGTAGCCCTGTAGTACAAGCCAAAGATAGGAAGTGTGGTACCTCCATAATTGTTCTTTTTTCTTAAGATTGCTTTTGCTATTCGGGGTCTTTTGTGGTTCCAAACAAATCTGATGAATATTTGCTCTATTTCTGTAAAATATGCCATTGGGATTTTGATGGGGATTGCAATGAATCTGTGTATTGCTTTGGGTAATATGGCCATTTTAACTATGTTGATTCTTCCTATCCATGAGCACGGAATGTCTTTCCATTTCTTTGTGTCTTCTTCAATTTCATTCAAAAATGTCTTATAGTTTTCAGCATATAGGTCTTTCACATCCTTGTTTAAGTTTATTCCTAGGTATTTTATTCTTATTGCTGCAAATGCAAAATGAATTGTTTTTTGTATTTCTTTTACTGAGATTTCATTGTTAGTATATAGGAAAGTGATGGACTTTTGTATGTTGATTTTGTAGCCAGCAACTTTACCGTATTTGTTGAATGTTTCTAATAGCTTTTTGGTGGAGTCTTTAGGTTTTTCTATATATAGCATCATGTCATCTGCATAGAGTGATAATTTAACTTCTTCATTCCCAATTTGGATGCCTTTTATTTCTTTTTCTTGCCTGATTTCTTTTTCATGTCATCTGCATAGAGTGATAATTTAAATTCTTCATTCCCAATTTGGATGCCTTTTATTTCTTTTTCTTGCCTGATTGCTCTGGCAAGGACTTCCAACACTATGTTGAAAAGCAGAGGTGATAGGGGACAGCCCCGTCGTGTTCCTGAACGTAGAGCAAAGGACCTCAATTTTTCACCATTAATTATGAGATTAGCAGAGGGCTTGTCATATATGGCCTTTATTATGCTATTTTCCTTCTATACCTATTTTATTAAGTGTTTTCATCATAAATGGATGTTGTATCTTGTCAAATGCTTTTTCTGCATCAATTGATATATTCATATGATTTTTGTCCTTTATTTTGTTTATGTGGTGTATCACATTGATGGATTTGTGGAGGTTGAACCATCCTTGTGCCCAGGGGATGAACCCCACTTGGTCGTGATGAATAATCTCTTCAATGCATTGTTGTTTTCGATTTGCTAGAATTTTATTTAGGAATTTTGCATCGGCATTTATCAGAGATATTGGTCTGCAGTTTTCCTTTTTGTGCTGTCCTTACCAGGTTTTGGTATCTGGGTAATGTTGACCTCATAAAATGTGTTAGGGAGTACTGTCTCTTCTTCTATTTTTTGGTAGAGTTTGAGAAGGATTGGTATTAGATCCTCTTTGAAGGTTTGGTAGTATTCACTAGTGAAGCCATCTGGTCCCGGACTTTTACTTTTGGGAAGGTTTTGATGACTGATTCAATTACATTACCTATGATAGGTTTGTTTAGATTTTCCAGTTCTTCATGGTTCAGCCTTGGAATGCTATATGTTTCTAAGAACTTGTCCATTTCTTCTAGGTTATTGATTTTGGTGGCACATAGTCCTTCATATTATTCTTGGATGATCCTTTGTATTTCTGTGATATCTGTCATAACTTCCCCTTTTTCGTATCTGATTATGTTAATTAGTGTCTTCTCTCTTTATATCGCAGTGAGTCTAGCCAAGGGTTTGTCAATTTTGTTAATCTTTCAAAGAACCAGCTCTTTGTCACATTAATTTTTTCCATTGACTTTTTTATCTCTATGTCATTTACTTCTGTTTTAATTTTGTTATTTCCTTTCTTCTGCTGATCTTGGGTTTTACTTGTTCTTTTTTTTCTAGTTCTTTAAGGTATAACATGAGGTTATTTGGGAGTTTTCTTGTTTCTTGGTATAAGCCTGTAATAAGATAAATTTCCCTTTTTAGACTGCATTCACTGCATCCCAAAAATTTTGGCATGATGTATTTTCATTGTCATTTGTTTCTATGTATCTTTTTTCTCTCCTCTAATATCTTCTTTGACCCAGTTGTTCTTTAAAAGTATCTTGATTAATCTCTATGTATTTGTGTTTTTTCCTACTTTCTTTTTGCAGTTGATATCCTGTTTCAAAGCCTTGTGATCACAGAGTATGCTTGGTATGATTTCAGTCTTCTTAAATTTGCTGAGACTGATTTTATTTCCAAATATATGGTTTATCCTTGAGAATATTCGGTGTACACTAGAAATAATGTATAGTCTTATGTTTTAGGATGAAGTGCTCTATAAATGTCAGTTATCTCCATGTCATCTAATGTGTCATTTAGGGCTGCTATTCTGTTATATATTTTCTGTTTGCATGATCTATCCATAGCTTTCAATGATGTATTTAAGTCCCGTAGTATAATTGTGTTTTGGTCAATTTCTACCTTTAGTTCTGTTAGTAGTTGCTTGGTATATTTCGGTGCTCCCTGATTGGGGACATAAATATTGATGACTGTTATGTCTTCTTGTTTTATAGTCCCCTTCACTATTAGGAAATGTCCATCTTTGTGTCTTGTTATCTTTTTCAACTTGAGGTTTGTTTCATCTGATATCATTATGGCTACACCTGATATTCTCTGGGTACCATTTGCTTGGCTTGTCAAATTCCACCATTTCCCTTTGAGTCTATGCTTGTCCTTGTTGCTGAAATGTGTCTCTTGGAGACAGCATACGGTTGGGTTTAGTTTTTTGATCCAATCTGCTACTCTGTGCCTTTTTATTGGTGAGTTTTGTCCATTTACATTTAGGGTGATTATTGATATGTAAGGATTTCCTGAAGTTCTATCTTTAGTTTTCTGGTAAGGCTGTGTCTCCATTGTTTCTTTGCCTTTTTGTTGTTTTCCATTATTTCTGTGTGGAGGTATTCTATGATGTATCTCTCTGTTTCTTCTTTTATTACAGTATATATTTCAGTTCTGGATTTTTTTTGAGTGGTTACCCTTAAGTATATGTAAAAGAAAGTTTGATATTTAGGGTACTCCTGTTTCTTTTGCACGCTTACTTTCTCCATTCCCATATTCCGGTTCAGGTCTTTACTCTACCACTTTTTGAGGTTTGGTTGCTACAAATTGTCCCTGTTGATGGTGGTTGAATAGCCTCCTTTAGTATTTCTTGTAGGGCAGGTCGTGTATTAGAAAATTCTCTCAGCTTCTATATGTCTGGAAAGGTCTTTATTCCTCCTTCATATCTAAAGGATATCTTTGCTGGATATATTATTCCTGGCTCATGATTTCTCTCTTTCAATAGTTTGAATATTTGGTTCCACTCCCTCCTGGCTTGTAGAGTTTCTGCTGAAAAATCTGATGATAATCTAATGGGCTTTCCTTTGTAAGTTACCATTTTCTTTTCCCTGCCTGCTTTGAGGATTCTTTCTTTGTCATTGATTTTAGACAGCTTCAATACAATGTGCCTTGGAGAGGGTCTGTTGGGTTTCAGGTAAATAGGTATTCTATTTGCTTCTTGGATTCGGGGTCCAGTTCTTTTCACAAGTTTTGGAAGTTCTCATCGAAAATTTGAATATATTCTCTGTTCCCTTCTCTCTTTCTCCTCCTTCTGGTATGCCCATTATTCTTATATTGCTCTTTCTGATGGAGTCAGAAAGTTCTTGTAGATTTCTTTCATTTCTCTTAAGTCTCAAGTCTCTTTCTTCTTCCATCTTCTATCTTTGATGTCACTGATTCTTTCCTCCATCTGGTCAACTCTACTACCTAAGCTGGTTATTTCATTCTTTATTTCTTCTATTGAGTTCTTAACCTTCAGAAATTATGTTTGGTTCTTTTCTAAAATTTCAATTTCTTTAGAAAATGCTCATGCTCTTCTTCGATTGTGATTCTGAGTTCATTTAACTGCCTATCTGTATTTTCTTGGATCTTGTTGAGTTTTGTCAGAACTGCAATCTTGAATTCTCTGTCATTTAAGTCACATATTTCTGTATCTTTAAGTTCCATTTCTGGAGATTTTTCACTTTCTTTCTTAGCTATCTTGTTGCCTTGGTTATTCATAGCGATTACTGGTTTACTATTTCTCTTCCTAGATCTACAGGAGTGGCTTCTGCAACAGATTGATAGGAAGTGGTCTTTCTTTTGTTTTGCAGTACTTGTTGGTAGAATGTTTTATTTTTTCTCCAAGTGCAGCTTGGTTTTCTTCTCCCACACGGTAATGCTATGTTTTCTCTGCACTATTCCAGCTTCTCACACAAAGGTGTGATTACCTGGGAGACGGGCTTCTCCTCTGTTAATTTTTCATCTAGGTCACAGGGTGTAATGTCCCGGTGGGTATGCGGAGAGCTTTTGATGTTCTAGAGCTCTTCCAGCTCCAGATTCAGAGCCCGTATGTTTCAGCAGTTCTGTTTACTCCTGCAGGGATCCACCCAGATAGGTGGAGTCAGGGGCAGGGTGAGTTGTGAGAGGTGGCCCAGAGCAAATGCGGCGACCACCACCACAGCAGGTACTGCTTCCATAGCTCCCTTACCTTTGCCGGAATTAGTTGGGCTGCGAATCTCTGTCTGCTGTCCACAGTTCTCCGAACAGCAAATATTCTGTTCTTTTGATCTGACACTGTTACTGTTCTGTTTCTAGCACCAGGCAGGTGTGGGCGGGGCGAGCTCTGGGAGGGTAGGAAAGGGGCGGCTAGTCTCAATGCCTAAGGCTTCCATTCTCTGCTTGGCAGTGAGGGCTTAAACCACCGTTTTCAGCATTCTTCCTTCAGTCTTTTCTCCGAGGTCTCTGCCGTGAGCGTTGGGTTTAGCTGAGTTATATGCTGCCCGCTCAGCCCTGTGGGAAGCAGAGCCCTAGCAGTCCAAGTTCTTCCCTCTTCCACAGCTGCGGTAGTTCCGGGGTGCAGCGAGCTCGGAGAACTGAGCTAGGTCTGTGTCCTGAGCTAGCTCGGCTCCATCTCTGTACATCTCCCTTTCCTCCTCCCCCCCACTCATGCAAATCTCCCACCTGTAGGTGATTTCGGTAGTGGGCCTTTTTGTCTTGCCTGTCTGCTGTGCAGGGAGTTCTTTGTGGAGTTTTTGTTGTTCGATTTGTTGTAAATTCCAAGAAGCTTATAGAGGCTCACCTCACGCAGCCATTTTTCCTCGCAATCTCTACTAGTTTTAATAAGTGGATCTTGTTGAAAATCATCATCAGAGAATAGAAGACTCAGTCTACTTCTATCTGGAGCTTACATTCATCCATCAACATTCTGTGTTGGACACTTTTTGTACTCAGAGCTCACACCAATTGTATGTCAATTCTTCCTTCTCTTTGAAGTGACACGTGATTCCTGGCAATTAATTATGGCTTCACCTAGGGACCTCTCTAATATGAGAAAGAAGGCTCTGCAGAACAAAGAGAATGGTGAAGTCATACTGAGGGCTCAAAGTGGATGGTGTATTCTTGGTAATTCTGTGGGCTGCAAATTGTCCAGGGCTCC
This sequence comes from Rhinolophus sinicus, assembly GCF_036562045.2. Classification (NCBI taxonomy): domain Eukaryota; kingdom Metazoa; phylum Chordata; class Mammalia; order Chiroptera; family Rhinolophidae; genus Rhinolophus; species Rhinolophus sinicus. The sequence continues at coordinate 68,678 of NW_027423814.1, read as the reverse complement.
TCAGTGGCTGTGGCCTCCTAGAGGGGATGATGATGTAACAGTTGTGTTTTCAAATATATGTGAATACTGATATATGATTTGCCAGGTGGCTACTGGGCACAGATTAAGCTCCAGTGTTGGGCACACAACAGAGTGTGAGTCTGAGGAGAACAACTACTGTGACTCTGCTCGGGCTCTTCCTTCCTCCTGAAACCATCTACGTGATTTCCTTCTGAGTAGTTTCCTGTTGACTGACCCTCCTGAGAAAGCGACGTTGTTGAATCTTCATCTTGGTCTTTCAGGATAGTAGAAATACACTTCTGTTATTCATTCCACACATTCTTTAACATTTTGCTATGAAAATCATGCAATTTATTGGTAAGGGATGGAAAATCAAAAGCACAATGAGACACTATGCTACTCATTCAAAAATACTGTGATCAACCAATGAGAAAAGATCACATGTGCTTTGACAATGTGATGTGGAAGAACTGGAAGGCTAACATGTCTCTAATGGGTACATATAATGATATAGTTACATTATACAGAAAACAGTTCGCTATTTGTCAGAATGCTGAGAATGAAAAATTCACGTGACTATGATATATACACAATAGTGTTTCATATGGAAGCCCAGAAAGTCTTAAGTAGAATTCAGAACTGCACTATAGATAAGGGCAACAATGTAGAGACACAATTTTAGGTCAACTAATGAATGCATTAGCAAAGGTGTTATATGTATAATATTAAACAAGATACTGTAATAAAGGTTAAAGAAGTCCTGATAATGGTCACAGCGAGACAGTGTCTTGAGAAATTGGCAAGAGAAAGAAACTAGCATCCCAAGATCACACACGACTGTCTCTCCATTAAGATAACAGACCAACAATGTCAAATTCATAGAGAAAGAAGGCAGGCCAGTGTTTGCCGCAGTGCAAGGTGTGGGGAAGCATGGAAGAGAAGTGAAAGTTCTATGGCTTGAGTTTCTATTGACTGTTTGTAATCAGAAAAATGGTATTAGACATGAAGGATTGAGGAAAGCACAATGCTGTAGGCATATTACAAAACTGAATTGTATTTTTTAAAGGTTCCAATGTCAAACCGGAGGTGTGAACTTTACCAAAACAATGTAAGGGAAATTCCCAATTGGGCACCTCTCATAAATCAGAAGTCTCGTAATGTTGTGATGGCCCTACATCCTAGACCCTTGGGCTACATGATAAAGCTCCTCAGTTCTAAAAACAAACTCTGCCAGTGAAATTTAGGTCCCAATGGTAGAAGTGCCTTTGTTGGAAATAAGTGTGCTGAATGACATTTAACTGTGGGAGTAGATTACCGTTTTCAGAGACAGCATTGATTTTGAAAGGGGTTTTCACAGATTTCATTCACTGTGAATTCAAAGGGAGAAAAATGTTACACATTGAAAGAAGTCTCATTGTCCTCTAAATGGCGGTGTGAGGTGAGCCTCTGTAAATCACCCCTGCAATTTACAACTAATCGAACAACTATAACTCCAATAAGGACTCCCTGCACAGCAGACAGGCAACATGAAGAGGATCACTACTGAATTCATCTAAATGTGGGTAAATCATGTGATAGGGGGAGAAGGGAATGGAAAAGTGGGGACATGGAGCTGGGCGGGGGCAGTACACAGACTTAGCTCAGTGCTCTGAACCCGCTGCATCCCGCAACTACAACAGCTGTGGGAGAGGGAAGAACTTGGACTGCTAGGGCTTCGCTTATGACTGACAGGGCTGAGGGTACAGCATAAAACACGGCTGAACCCAACGCTCATGGCAGAGACCTCGGAGAAAAGACTAAGGGAAGAAGTCTGAAAATGGTGGTTTAAGCCATCGCTGCTGCAGAGAACAGAGGCTTTAGGCACTGAGATAGGTTGCCCCCTCCCTAGCCTCCCACATCATGCTCCACCCCTACTGCCAGGTGCTAGAAGCAGAACAGGAGCAGTGTCACATCAAAAGAGCAGAATATTTACTATTCTGAGAACTGTGGACTGCAGACACAGATTCGCAGTACAACTAGTTCCAGCAAAGGGGAGGGAGCTGAGGAAGCAGGACCTGCTGTGGTGGTGGTAGCTGCCATTGCTCTGGAGCACTTCTCACAATTCAGCCTGCCCCTGGCCCCACCTATATGGGAGGATCCCTGCAGGAGTACACTGAACTTTTGAAACACAGGGGCCCTGAATCTGGGGCAGAAAGAGCTTCGGAACTTCAAAAGCTCTCCACATACCCGCACGGACACTGCGGCCTATAACCCAGATGAACTATTGTCAGAGGAGAAGCCCATTGCCCAGGGAATCCCCCCATTGTGTCAGAAGCTGGAATAGTGCAGAGAAAACCTAGCACTGCATGTGAGAGAGAAAAAAGGCTGCAGTAGGAGATAAAATAAACTTTCTACCAACAAGTACTGGAAAACAGAAGAAAAAACTCTTCTTATCAACCTGTTGCAGAAGCTGCTCCTGTGATATCTAGGAAGAAAAATAATAAATCAGTAATTGCCTTGAATGACCAAGGCAACAGGACAGCTCAGAAAGAAAGTGAAAAGTCAACAGAATAAGAACTTAAAGATATGGAAACTTGAGACTTAGATGACAGAGATATCAAGATTGCAGTTGTGAAAAACTCAACGAGATGCAAAAAAACACAGAAAGGCAGTTTAATGAATCAGGAAACACAATAAAAAACAACACGAGCATTTTACGAAAGAGATTAAAATTTTAAAAAAGAACAAAATAGAATTTCTGGAGATTAATAACTCAATGAAGAAATTAAAAATGAAATAGCCAGCTTATGTAGTAGAGTTGAACAGATGGAGGAAAGAATCAGTGACGTAGAAGATAGAAACCTGGAAATGACATGACTGGAAGAAGAAAGAGACTTGAGACATAAAAGAAATGAAAGAACTGTACAAGAAGTTTCTGACTCTATCAGAAAGAGCAATACAGAAGATTTTCTGTTTCTCATTTGTTTGTCTTGTTCTTTTGTTGTTTTTGGTTTATATACCACATATCAGTGAAATCACATGGTTCTCTGCTTTTTCTGTCTGACTTATTTCTGTCTGACTTATTTCGCTCAGCATTACTCTCTCAAGATCCATCCATGTTGTCACAAATGTTCCTATATCATCTTTTCTTACCGCCGAGTAGTATTCCATTGTGTATATATATCACAACTTCTTTATCCATTCATCTATCGAAGGACATTTTGGTTGTTTCCATGTCTTGGCCACTGTAAACAAAGCTGCAATGAACATTGGAGACACAGATAATAGTTTAGTGGTTGCCAGAGGGTAAGGGGGGTGGTTGGTGGGCGGTGGGAGATGAGGGTAAGGGGGATTGAATATATGGTGATGGAAGGAGAACTGACTCTGGGTGATGAACACACAATGGGATTTATAGATGTTGTAATACAGAATTGTACACCTGAAATCTATGTAATTTTACTAACAATTGTCACCCCAATAAATTTAATAAAAAAAAAGAGAAAGAAAAAAAAGAAAGAGCCATATAAGAATAATGGGCATACCAGAAGGAAAAGAAAGAGAGAAGGGAACAGAGAGTACATTCAAACAAATTCTCAATGAGAACCTCCCAAACTTGTGTACAGAACTGGATCCTCGAATCCCAGAAGCAAATAGAACCCCTAATTACCTCAATCCCAACAGGCCTTCTCCAAGGCATATTGTATTGAAGCTGTCTAAAATCAACGACAAAGAAAGAATGCTCAACAGCCAGGGAAAAGAAGACGGTAACGTACAAAGAAAAGCCCATTAGATTTTCATCAAGTTTTTCAGCAGAAACTCTACAATCAAGGAGGGTGGAACCAAATATTCAAACTAGTGAAAGAGAGAAATTATGAGCCTAGAATAATATATCCAGCAAAGATATACTTTCAATATGAAGGAGGAAAAAAGACCTTTCCAGGCATACAGAAGCTGAGGCAATTTTATAATACATGATCTCCACTACAAAAAAAAAAAAAAAAAAAAAAAATTATAACAGGCTATATGACTACCATAAACAGGAGCAAATTGTGGCAACCAAATCATAAAAAGAGGGACAGTGAAGGCCTGAACCAGAATATAGGAATGGAGAAAGTAAGTGTGCTGAAGAAAATGGAATACTCTAAATATCAAATTATCTTTTACATAAACTTAAGGGTAACCGCTCAAAAAACAAAAAAAATTCAGAACTGAAATACATACTGTAATAAAAGAAGAAACATAGGGAAACATCATAGAATACCACCACACTGAAATAAGAGACAAAAACAAAAAGGCAAAGAAATAATAGAGACATAGCCTTACTAGAAAACCAAAGGTAGAATGACAGGAAATCCTCACATATCAGTAATCACTGTAAATGTAAACAGACTGAACTCATCAATAAAAAGTCACAGAGTAGCAGATTGGATCAAAAATCTAAACCCAAACATATGCTGTCTCCAAGAGACACACTGCAGCTACACGGACAAACATATACTCAAAGTGAAAAGGTGCAACTTGACACACCAAGCATGGTATCCAGAGAAAATCAGATGTAGCCATAATGATGTCAGATTAAACAGACTTCAGGGTGAAAAGGTAAGAAGAGAAAAAGATGGACATTTCATAATGGTAAAGGGGACTATACAACAAGAAGACATAAGAGTCATCAATATTATGCCCCCAATCAGGAAGCACCGAAACATACCAAGCAACTAATAACAGAACTGAAGGGAGAAATTGACCAAAACACAATTATACTAGGGGACTTAAATATATCATTGAGAGCTGTGGATAGATCATTCAAACAGAAAATAAATAACAATATTGCAGCCCTAAAAGACACATGAGATGAAATGGACATATTTGACATATATAGAGCACCTCATCCTAAAACATAGACTATACATTTTTTTTTTCTGGTGTACATGGAACATTCTCAAGGATAGACCATATATTGGGACATAAAGTCATCCTTAGCTAATTTTAGAAGATTGAAATCATACCAAGCACATTCTCTGACCACAGGGCTTTGAAAGTGGACATCTACTGCAAAAAAAAGCAGGAAAAACCACAAATACATGGAAATTAAAAAACATATTTTAAAGAACAAACAGGTCAAAGAAAAATTAGAGGAGAGATCAAAAGATACATAGAATCAAATGACATTGAAAATACATCCTACCAAAATTTTTGGAATTTAATGAAAGCAGTTTTAAGAGGGAAATTTATATCATTACAAGCCAATCTCAACAAACAAGAAAACTCCCAAATAAATAACCTTATGACATGCCTTAAAGAACTTAAAAAATAAGAACAAATGAAACCCAAGGTCAGCAGAAAAAAGGAAATAATAAAAATCAAAGCTGAACTGAATGAAATAGAGAACAAAAAGACAATAGAAAAAATTAATGTGACAAAGAGCTGGTTCTTTGAAACATGATCAAAATTGACAAACCCTTGGCTAGACTCACTAAGATAAAAAAGAGAGAAGACATTAATTCACAAAATCAGAAATGAAAAAGGGGAAGTAATCACAGACACCAGAGAAATACAAAGATCATTCAAGAAAGCAATGAAGGACTATATGCCATCAAATTCAATAACCTAGAAGAAATGGACAAGTACTTAGAAACATATAGCCTTCCTAGGCTGAACCATGAAGAATTGGAAAATCTAAGCAGACTGATCACCAGTAACAAAATTGAATCAGTCATCCAGTTATTGCTCCTCTTTGAAGTATCAATGTGATTCCTGGCAAGTCATTTTTGCTGGTCAAAAGGACCTCTGTAGTATGAGAAGATGGGTCTATGTAACACAGAGAATGGTGAAGACACACTCAGGGCTCAAACTGTCCCGGATAACTCTCTGGGCAGCAAACCATCCAAAGCAATTCTGAGGCTGCAGCCTCCTGTAGAGGGGAAGATGATGCCATAGTTGTCATTTTGTGACACTTGAGGATACTGATATATAATTGGCCATGTGGCTGCTGGCAGACAAAAGAGTCTGAGTCTGAGAGGAGAGTATCTTCTGTAGCTCTGCTTGATTGTTTCTTGCTCCTGACGCCCTCAGTGTCAGACCCTGCTGAGCAGTTTCCTGTTGACAGATAATCCTGAGAAAGCAACATTCTGGCACCTTTATCTTGGACTTTAAGGATGGTGAGAGATACACCTCTGTTATTGAAGTCACACACTCTATAATATTTTGCAATGCAAATCAGACACTTTGTCAGTCATGGAGGGAAAATCAAAGCACAATGAGACAATATGCTACTCCTTCAAGAATGCTGTCATCAAACAAAGAGAAAAGATTACTTGTGTTTTGCCAATGCGATGTGGAAGAACTGGAACACTCACATGTCTCTGCTGGATACATAGAATGATATAGCTACATTGTAAAAGAGTTCGCTATTTGTCCAGATGGTTGAAAATAAATTACATGTGACCATTGATATACACAATAGTTTTTATAATGGACACCCAGAAACTCCTAAACTTAATTCAGAACTGTACTGTAGATAATGGCAAAAATGTAGAAACACAACATCAGGTCTGATGAATGCATTAGTGAAGGTGGTATATGTATAAAATGAAACAAATACTGTTATAAAGGTGACAGAACTCCTGATGTTGGCCACTGCAAGAAGTATCTTGAGATATTGGCAAGAGAAAGAAGCTAGCATCACAAGGCTACAGATGCTGTCTCTCCATTAAGATACAGAATAACATGACAAATTCATAGGGAAAGAAGGCAGGTAGTGTTTTGCTTTGGTGCAAGGGTGACAGACAGCACGGATGGAAGTGAAAGTTTCATATCTTGGGTTTCTATTGATTGCTTGTAATCAGGCAAATTGTATTTGACAGCAATGATTGAGGAAAGCACAATGCTGTTGGCGTATTACAAAATTCTATTGTACTTTTTAAAGGTTCCAATGGCAAACTGGTTATGTGAGTTTCACCAAAACAATGTAGGGATATTCCCAGTAGGGCACCTCTCATAAACCACAAGCATTCTAATATGATGGCGCTGCCTCCTACACACTTTGTGCTACATGAGAAAGATCCTCAGTTCTAAAAGCAAACACTGCCAGTGAATTTTAGTCCCGAAAAGGAGAAGAACCCTTGCTAGAAATAAGTGTGGTGGTGGATATATCCCTCATAGCCTGGCTTCCATTTTACCAAGAGAGCACTGATTTTTGGAAAGGAGTTTTCACAAAATTTATTCACTGTCTTCTAGTCTTGGATGGTGATTTTCAAAAAGAACTACTTACCATACCTAGGAAGTTGGGGCATCAGGTTCTTGATTGTTCTCATCATTTGCTGAGTACTTTCAAGGCAGTGTTGTTAGACGGAGAGGAAGGATACACATTTATATGTTGCTCTGTCAGTTCTGACAGGCTGCATGAATGCTATGGGTCTGATATCTTAATTCCCCTATATGTGTCTATGACCCAGCTGATTTTAGAGGGTTGGATATAATTCAGTAGAGGTCAGGTTCACCAAGAATTACCTAAGAAAGAAAGGAAGGTCCACTCTCTTTGTGTGTGGACTCAGTAGCTAACTCAGTACATACTGTAGTTCTCCATATTCTACACAGGTGAGGAGGCCCATAACATTTGTGTTATGAGACTTCTTCAAATGTGTAATGATTCTCTCCCTTTCAATTCACAGTGAATTAAATCTGTGAAAACTCCTTTAAAATCAGTGCTCTCTATAAAATGCTAATCTTCTCCATGAGGCAAATATCCAACCCCACACTTAATACTAGCAGGGGCACTTCTCCCATTGTTACCTAAATTGTACTAGCAGTGTTTGTTTCTAGAACTGAGGTGCTTTCTCATGTAGCTCAAAGGGTCTAGGAGGCAGGCCCATACATTAGACCTTGTGATACATTATAGGTGCCCTACTGTGTTTATTCTTTGCAGTGTTTTGGTAAAATCCACACAACCAGGTTGCCTTTGGAAACTTAAAAACTACAAAACTGTTTTGTAATATGCCAACTGCATTGTGCTTTCCTCAATCCTTGCTGTCTAATACCATTTTTTTCTGATTATAAGCAATCAATAGAAACTCAAGACCTGCAACTTCCACTTCCCATCCATGCTAACCCACAACTTGTCCCTGGCAAACAGACATGCATTCTTTCAATATGAATTTGACATTGTCATTCTTTTATCTTAATGCAGAGACAGCATATATGGCCTTGGGATGCTAGCTTCATTCTCTTGCCAATTCCTCGAGACACTTTCTTGTGGTGGCCAGTATCGGGACTTCTGTCACATTTATGACTGTATTTTTTTTCCCATTTTATATGTATACAACCTTCGCTAATGAATTCATCAATTGACCTGATATTGTGTTTCTACATTTTTGCCATTATCTACACTGAAGTTCTGAATTCTGTTTAGGAGTTTCTGGGCCGCCTTTTTATACACTATTGTGTATATAACAATGGTCATGTGGTATTTTCATTCTCAACATACTGGACAAATAGCAAACAGTTTTCCACTGTAGCTATATCATTCTATGTATCCAGCAGAGACATATGAGTATTCCACTTCTTCCACATCTTATGGACAATGCACATGTGTTCTTTTCTCTTTGGTGATCACAGCAATCTTGAAGGAGTAGCATATTGTCTTATTTTCTCTCGAGTTTCCCTCCAAGACTGACAAAGTGTCCTATTTTCATAGCAAAATATGTCAGACTGTGTGGCTTCAATAATGGAAATGTATTTCTTACCATCCTGAAATTCCAAGATGTGCTTTCTCAGGAGGGTCTGGCAACAGGAAACTGCTCAGCAGGATCTGACAATAATTGCTTCAGGAGGAAGGAACATCTCAAGCAGAGCCTCAGAACCTACTCTTCTACCAGACACACACTCCGTTGTCTGTCCAGCACTGGAGCTGTAATCAGTGGGGAGCAGCCCCCTGGCCAATCACATATCAGTAATCTTGTATGTCACAAAAAAACAATTGTTGCATCATAATGTTCTCTCGGGGAGGTCTCAGACAATGAGGTGCCTTGGACCATTTGCTGCCCAGAGACTTATCCATGACATTCCTTCTCCTTTGAGCTCTGAGTCTAACTTCACTATTCTCTGTGCTCCATTAAGCCTTCTATCTCATACTCCAGAGGCCCTTCGGCCCAGACATAATGACTTGCCAAAAATCACCTTGCCACTTCAAAGAGAAGCGAGAACTGACATGCAGTTGGTTTGAGTGCTGGCTCCAAAAAGCGCTCCATCAAAGGTTATTTCTTAATGATTGTGAGCTCCTGCTAGAAGCAGATTGGATTTTCTAGTCTCTGATGTTAATTTTCACACAAGACCCACTAATCATACTAAGCAAGTGGGGGCATCAGCTTCTTGACAGTTCTCATCATTTGCTGAGTAGAATCAACAGAGTGTTCATACATGGAGAGGAAGGATACATATTTATATGGTGTTCTGTTAATTCTGACAGGCAGGATGAGCTCCATGAGTCTGCCATCTTATTCCCCCATGTTTGCCTATCAAATGGCTGATTCCAGAGCATTGGATGTAATTCAGTAGAGGTCAGGTTCACTAGGATTACCTAAGTAAGAAAGGAAGTTCCAGTCTCTTTGTTTGTTTGCTCTGTAGCTGGCTCTGTATATACTGTAGTTCTCCATATTCTACTTGTCAGAGATACTGAATTTATCCAGTGGATGCCACTCTCTGCCACCCCTCAGCTGGTGATGTAACAGAGAATTGGAAGACAAGATAGATTTTCTGACCACACGTGGAGTCCACATGCAAAATGTACAGTCTGCATGAGTAAAAGGGGGAAATATTGGTACTGTCTCCTTGATTACGAAGATCAGAGCATTAATGTAATGCACACAACATGTGCAAAGTGTAAAAGATGAAACAGATTGGCATGTCATAGGACACCCTCAGTAGCATGGAAGAAAATGGGAGAGGCACAGCAGATCCACAGCAATATGTGTTTTATCCTTATTTAGACTCCAGGTCCTTCAGGATAGCCCATGCTTGAACCCTGCAAGAGACCACAGACGTTGTTCCAGCTCTCTGACCATCCTTCCTTTCCACTCGAAGGACATATCCATGCTCACAGGTGAGGAGGCCCTGTGAGGAGGTTTACTTTCAGAGACATTGTTCAATGTATAATGATTCTCTCCCTTTCAATTCACAGTGAATGAAATCTGTGAAAACTCTACAAAAATCAGTGCCCTCTGTAAAACTGTAATCTAATCTATCAGGCAAATATCCACCACTTAATCTAGCTAGAACATTTCTCCCATTGGGACCTAAATTTCACTGGCATTGTTTGTTTTTAGATCTGAGGTGTTTTCTCATGTAGCCCAAAGGGTCTAGGAGGCAGGGCCATCACAACATTTGAGGACTGGGAGTGCATGAGAAGTGTCCTATTGGGATTATTCCTTACAATTTTTGGTAAAATTCACACCACCAGGTTGCCATTGGAACCTTTACAAAACAAAATTCAGTTTTGTAATTGCAATCAGCATTGTGCTTTCCTCAATCCTCACTGACTAGTACCCTTTTTCTTACTAAATCGATCAATCGAATCAAGGTCATGCAAGGTCCACTTCCCATCCACGCTGCCCCACACCCTGCAACTTGGCAAACATAGACCTGCCTTCCTTTCCTATGAATTTGACATTGTCAACTATTATCTTAATGGAGACATTGTATGTGGCCTTGGGATGCTAGCATCTTTCTCTTTCCAATTTCTCAAGACACTTTCTTATGATGACCAGTATTAGGATCTGTCACCTTTATGACTGTGCTTTCATTTTATACATATACCACATTCGCAAATGCATTCATCAGTTGACCTGACATTGTATATCTACATTTTTGCCATTATCTACTTCACAGTTCTGCAGTCTGTTTGGGTGTCCTGGCATCCGTTTTAAACACTACTTTGTATATATCAATGGTCACGTGGTATTTTCATTCTCAACATACTGGACAAATAACGAAATGTTTTCCACGGTATCTATATCATTCTATGTTTCCAGCAGAGACATGTGAGAAGTCCACTTCTTCCACATCACATTGTAAACGTACATGTGATATTTTCTCTTCGGTTTATCACAGCATTCTTGAAGGAGTAGCACATTGTCTCATTATGGTTTCTATTTTCTGTCCCTGACTGAAAAATTCCGATTTTCATAGCAAAATGTATAGACTGTGTCGCTTCAATGACAGAAATGTATTTATTCGTCCTGAAAGTCAAAGATGATGTTGACTGAACGATGCTTTCTGTGTAAGGTCTGTCAACAGGAAACTCCTCAGTAGGGTCTGACCCTGAAGGCATCTGGAGGAAGGAACACCCCGAGCAGAGCCACTGAAGTCGATCTCCACACAGAATCTAACTCTGTTCTCTGCCTACCACTGGAAATTTAAACTGGGCCTAGCAGTCCCATGGCCAATCACAAATCAGTATCCTCATGTGTCACAAAAAGTTAACTGAGACATCATCCTCCCCTCTCTGGGATGCCACAGACACAGAGGTGCCTTCGACCATTTGTTGCCCAGAGGAATATTCAACAGTCCTTCCACTTTGTGCCATGTGTGTCTCCCCATTCCCTGTGCTCCTCAGAACCTTGTTTCTCATAGTACAGAGGCCCTTGGGTCCAGCCATAATGACCTGCCAGAGTTCACCTTACCACTTCAAAGAGGATGCAGAACTGACATGCAGTTGCTGTGAGGGCTGACTCTAAAATTTGTCCCATCAAAGAGTGCTACCAGATGAAGGTAATCTCCAGATAGAAGCAGATCTCATCTTTTACTTTCTGCTGCTGATTTTCAACAAGAACCACTTATCAGGCATACCTAGTCGGACCATCAGGTTCTTGATTGTCCTCATCATTTGCTGAGTAGGGTCAAGAGAGTGTTGGTACACGGAGATGAAGGGTGCACATTGCTATGGTACTCTGTCAGTTCTGACAGGCAGGATGGGATCCATGGCTCTGTAATCTGAATTCCTCAATCTGTGACTATCAACCACATGATTTCAGAGGATTGGAAATAATTCAGTAGAGGTCAGGTTCACCAGGAATTACCTGAGAAAGAAAGGTCCACTTTTGCATGTGGGCTTAGTTGCAGGCTCAGCATACACTGTAATTCTACATATTTTACTTGTCAAAAACACAGAATTTCTCTGTAAAGACACTCACTGCCCCCCCTCAGCAGGTGATATACAAAATAATTGGAAGTCACTATAGATTCATTGGCCATACAAGGAGACAAGGAGTCCCACCTGCAAAATGTACAGACTCTATGAGTAAAAGTGTAAATATTGCAAATATTTGCTCAATTATGAAGATCAGAGTATTAAGGTAACACACAACATGCACAAAGTGTATAAGATGAAACAGACAGGCATGTCATAGGAGGCCCTCAGTAACATGATAGAGAATGGGAGAGGTACAGCAGATCCACAGCAATCATACTTCTAGCCTGATATAAACTCCAGGTCCTTAACAATACCTCAGGTTGAACCCCACAAGAGACCACAGCCATTGCCACGGCTCTCTGACCAATCCTTCCTTTCCACTCGAAGGAAATATCTATGCTCACAGGTGAGGAGTCCCTTCTGGTTTTGTTTCAGAGACCTCTTTCAATGTGTAACGATTTTCTCACTTTCAATTCACAGTGAATGAACTCTGTGAGAACTGCATTCCAAAATCAGTTCTCTCTCTGTAAAATGGTAATCTGTAATCTACTACATCAGACAAATATCCACCACCACACTGAGTTCTAGCAAAGGCATTTCTCCCATTGGAAAGTGAATTTCATTGATTGTGTTTGTTTTTAGAACTGAGGACCTTTCTCATGTAGGTCAAAGGCTCTAGGAAGTTGGTCCATCAGAACATTAGAGGACATGTGGTTTAGGAGTGGTACCTTACTGGGAATATCCCTTACAATATTTTGCTAAAATTCACACCACCATTTTATCAATGGAACCTTTAAAAAATACAATTCAGTTTTGTAATATGCCAATAACATTGTGCTTTCCTCAATCCTTGCTCTCTAATACCACTTTTTCTGATTACAACTAAACCAAGCTATGAAACGTTCACTTCCCATCCACGCTACCCCACAGCTTGTGCCCTGCAAACACTGACCTGCCTTCTTTCCCTATGAATTTGACATTTTAAGTCTGTTATCTGATTGGAGAGACAGCGTCAGTGGCCTCGGGATGCCAGCTTCTTTCTCTTGCCAATTTCTCAAGTTACGTTCTTGCTGTGGCCAGTATCAGGACTTCTGTCATGTTAATGGCTATGTCTTTTTTCATTTTATACATATACCACCTTTATTAATGCTTTCCTCACTTGACCTGACATTGTGTTTCTACATTCCTGCCATTATCTCCAAGGCAGTTCTGATTCTGTTTAGGAGTTTCTGTGCATCAATATTAAAGACTATTTTGTATATATAAATGGTCACGTAACATTTCATTCTCAACATCCTAGACAAATAGCGAATAATTTTCCACGGTAGCCTTATCATTCTATTTATCCAGCAGAGTCATGTGAGCATTCCAATTCTTCCACATCGCCTTGTCAAAGCACATGTGATGTTTTCTTTTTGGTTGATCGCAGCATTCTTGCAGGAGTAGCATATTGTCTCATTGTGCTTTCAATTTACCCTGCCTGACTGATAAAGTATCCGATTTTCATAGCAAAACATTTAGACTGTGAAGCTCCAATAAGAAAAGTGTATTTCTCAGCATCCTGAAAGGCCAAGAAAAAGGTGCCAGCACGTTGCTTTCTCAGGAGAGTCTGTCAACAGGAAACTCTCAGCTGGGTCTGATGCTGAAGGCATCTGGAGGAAGGAACAGGTGGAGCAGAGCCACAGAATTTGCTCTCCTCACAGCCTCACAAACTGTTGTCTTCCCAGCACTGGAGCTGTAATCCATGCCCAGAAGCCGCCTGGCCAATCTCATATCAGTGTCCTCATGTGTCACAAAAAGACAACTGTGACATCATTATCCCTTCTCCAGGAGGCCACAGCCACAGAGGTTCAGTGAACCATTTCCTTCCCAAAGACTTATCCAGATCAGTCCTTCCACTTAAAGTAGTGAGTGTGATTTCAACATTCTCTTTTTTCAATGGAGCCCACTTCTCATGTTACAGAGGCCTTAGGCTCATTGAAAATGACTTGCCAGTAATCACCTTGCCACTTCAAAGAGGAACAAGAACTGCCATGCAGTTGGTGAGAGTTGTGGCTGCAAAAAGATCCTCATTAAAGAGTGTTACCTGATGAATATGAGCTCCACATAGAAGCAGATTGTGTCTTCTAGTCTCTGATGGTGACTTTCATCAAGAACCACTTATCATACAGAGTAAGTCAGGTGATCAGTTTCTTGATTTCCTCATCATTTACTGAGTAGTATAAATGGAGTGTTGGTATATGGAGAAGAAGTATACTCATTTGTATGTTGCTCTCGCAGTTTTACAGGCAGGATGGGCTCCATGGGACTGCCATCTGAATTGCCGAGTCTTGCCTATCAATCACCTGATTTCAGAGGGTTGGAAGTAATTCAGTAGAGGTCAGGTGTGCCAGGTATTATGTGAGAATGAAAGGAAGGTCCATTTTCTTTGTGTGTGGGTTAAGCAGGCTCAGTATATAGTGTAGTTCTCCAAATTTTACTTGTAAAAGACACTGAATTTCTCCATCGAAGTCTCTCTCTGCCACCCCTTAGCAGGTGACGTAACAGAGAATTGGAAGGCACGATAGATTCTCTGATCACACATGTAGTACCACATGCAAAATGTATAGACTCTCTGAGGAAAAGGATGAAAATAGGGACTGTTTCCTCAATTATGAAAATCAGAGTATTAAAGAAACACACATATCATGCACAAAATGTAAAAGAAGAAACAGAAAATCATGCCATAGGAGGCCCTCAGTAACAGGACAAAGGAGGGGAGAGGCACTGCAGATCCACTGCTATCCAAGTAATAGTCTGATTTAGACTCCATGTCCTTCAGGATAGACTTAGCTTTAATGAAGCAAGAGACCACAGCCATTGCCATGGCTCTCTGACCAACTCTTCCTTTACATTCAAAGGAAATATCTATGCTCAAAGGTGAGAATGCCGATCCCTTTTTGTTTCAGAGACTGCTTTCAATGTGTAATGATTCTCTCCATTTCAATTCAGAGTGGATGAAATCTGTTAAAACTCCTTTCCAAAATCAGTGCTCTCTCTGTAAAACAGCAATCTACTCCATCAGGACAATATTCACCACCACACTCTTATTTCTAGCAATGGCTCTTCTCCCATTGGGACATAAATTTCACTGGCAGTGTTTGTTTTTAGAACTGAGGAGCTTTGTAATGAAGTCCAAAGGGTCTAGGGGGCAGGGCCATCACAACATTTGAGGACTTGTTGTTTAGGAAGGGTCTCCTGCTGGGAGTATCCCTTGCATTGTTTTGGATGCTCTATGGAGCACAGAGAATGGTGAAGTCACACTCAGGACTCAAAATGGAAGGACTGACCTGGATAAGTCTCTGGGAAGCAAATGGTCTCTGGAAAGCACCTCTGTGGCTGAGTCATACTGGATAGGGGATGTTTATGTCACAGTTGTCTTTTTCTGACATATGAGGATTTTGATATTTGATTGGCTATACAGCTGCCGGGCACGGATTACAGCTCGGTTGCTCAGTAGACAACAGAGTTTGAGTCTGGGAGGGGAGTGAGTTCTGTGACTCTGCTAGGGCTGTTCCTTCCTCTTGAAGCCCTGAGTGTCAGACATGCTGAGCAGTTCCCTGTTGACAGATGCTCCTGAGAAAGCAAAGTTCTGGCACCTTCATCTTGGACTCTCAGGACCATGAGAAATATACTTCCTTTATTGTAGCTATATTCTGTAAAATTTCACTATGTAAATCGGACATTTCATTCAGTCATGGAGGGAAAATCAAAAGCACAATGAGAGAATATGCTACTCATTCAAGAATACTGTGAGAAACAAAAGACAAAAGATCACATGTGCATTGACAATGTGATGTGGAAGACCCGGAATGCTCACATGTCTCTGCTGCATGCATCGAATGATGTAGCTATTAAGGAAAATAGTTCACTATTTGTCCAAGACGTTGAGAATGAAAATATCAGCTAATCATTGATTCATACATAATAGTGTTTAAAACAGATGCCCAGAAACTCCTTAATAGAATCAGAAATGCACTGTAGATAATGGCAAAAATGTAGAAACACCATATCAGGTCAACAGATGAATGCATTAGCTAATGTGACATATGCATAAAATGAAACAAGATACAATCATAATGGGGACAGAAGTCCTGATACTGACCATGACAAGAAAGTATCTTGAGAAATTGGCAAGGGAAAGAAGCTAGGCTCCCAAGGCCGCATACATTGTCTCTCTATTAAAATAACAGAACAGCAATGTCAAATTCATAGGGAAAGAAGGTATATCAGTGTTTGCCAGAGAGTAAGGTGTGTAGCAGCGTGGATGAGAAATGAAAGTTGCATGCTTTGGGTTTCTATTGATTACTTGTCATTGTAGAAATCATTAGACAGCAAGGATTAAGGAAAGCACAATGCTATTGTATTACAAAACTGAGTTCTATTTTTTAAAGTTTCCAATGGCAAAATGGTTGTGTGAATTTCACCAAAACATTGTAAGAGGTATTCCCAGTAGGGCACCTCTCCTAAACCAGAAGTCTTCTAATGTAATTGTCCTACTCCTAGACCCTTTGGCCTACATGAGAAAGCTCCTCAGTTCTGAAAACAAACACTGCCAGTGAAATTTAGGTCCCAATGATAGAAATGCCCTTGCTAGAAATTACTGTGTTGGTGAATATAGGCCTTTTGGAGTTGCTGGCTGTATTACACAGAGAGCATATTTTGGAAAGAAGTTATCACAGATCTCATTCACTGTGAATTGAAAGGGAGAGAATCATTACCCATTGAAAGCAGTTTCTGAAACAAAACGTGATGGGCATCCTCACATGTGAGTATAGATATTTCTTTCAAAGGGAAAATAAGTATTGTTAGGAAAGCTGAAGGAACTGCTGTGGTCTCTTGTGGGGTTCAACCCTGGTCTGTCTTGCAGGACCTTGAGTCTAAATAAGGCTAAAACTCGCATTGCTGTGAATCTGAAATGCCTCTCCTGTTCTCTTTCAGGTTACTGATGGCCTCCTGCACATGCCTATCTGTTTCATCCTTTATATTTTGTGCATGTTGTGTGCAGAACTTTAATACATTCATCTTCATAATAGAGGAAACATTCCCAATTTTCATCCTTTTACTCACAGAGTCTGTACATTTTGTATGTGGGACTCCATGTGCAGTCAGTAAATCATCGTGACTTCCAATTCTTTGTTACATAACCTGCTAAGGGTTGGCAGACTGTGTCTTCCCTAGAGAAATTCAGTGTCTTTGACAAGTAGAATATGGAGAACTACAGTATGTACTCAGCCAGCTCCTGAGCCCACACACAAAGAAAGTTGACTTTCCTTTCTTTCTTAGGTAATTTGGCAAACCTGACCTCTATTGAATTACATCAAGCCCTCTGATATCAACCACTTTATAGGCACTCATGGGGGAATCAGATGGCAGACCTACAGAGCCCCTCCTGCCTGTCAAAACTGACAGAGCACCATACAAATTGGTATCCTTCCTCCATGTACCAACACTCCCTTGACACTACTCATCAAATGATGAGGACAATCTAGAACCTGATGTCCAAACTTGCTAGGTATCATAAGTGGTTCTGGTTGAGTATCACCATCAGAGACTAGAAGACCGAATCTACTGCTACCTGGAGCTCACATTCATCTGCCAACAGTCTTTGATGGGGCACTTTATGGAGCCAACATTCATACCAACTGCATGTCGGTTCTACCTCTTCTTTGAAGTGTCAAGGTGACTCCAAGCACGTCATTAGGGCTGGGCCCAAGGGCTCTTTAGTATGAGAAAGAAGGCTCTACGAAGCACAGAGAATGGTCAAGTCACACTCAGGGCCCAAAGTGGATGGACTGTCCAGCATAACTCTCTGGGTAGCAAATGGCCCAAGGCACATCTTATGCTGAGGCCGCCTGGAAAGGGGATGATGATGTCATGGTTGTCTTTTTGTGAAACATGAGGACACTGACATGTGATAGACCATGCAGCTGCTGGCACAGATTTCCGCAGCAGTGCTGGAAGACAACAGTGTATGAGTCTCTGAGGACAGCGAGTTTTGTGGCTCTGCTGTGGCTGTTCCTTCCTCCTGATGCCCTCGGCGTCAGACCCTGCTGAGCAGTTTCCTATTGACAGACCCTCCTGAGAAAGCAATATTCTGGAACCTTCATCTTGGACTTTCATGATGGTGAGAAATACACTTATCTTATTGAAGCCACACAGTCTGTAACGTTTTGCTATGAAAATTGGATACTTTGTCACTCAGTGAAGGACAATCGAAAGCCCAGAGAGACAATATACTACTCCTTCAAGAATCCTGTGATCAACCAAAGAGAGAAGATCACATGTGTGTTACAGTGTCATTTGGAAGAACTGGAACACTCACATTTCTCCTCTGGATACATAGAATAATATAGCTACATTGGAAAACAGTTCGCTATTTGTCCAGGATGTTGTGAATGAAAATATCACATGACCATTGATATATACACAATATTGTTTAAAACAGATGCCCAGAAACTCCTAAACAGAATTCAGCACTGCAGTGTAGATAATGGTACAAATGTGGAAACACAATATCAGATCAACTGATGAATGCAGTAGTGAAGGTGTATATGTATTAAATGAAACAAGATATAGACAGAAAAGTGACAGTACTCCTGATGCTGGCTACCACGAGAAAGTTACTTGAGAAAGGGGCAAGAGAACAATACTATCATCACAAGGTATCATACGATCTCTCTCAACTCAGATAACAGACTGACAATGTCAAATTCAAAGGGAAAAAGGCAGGTCAATTTTTTCCTAGACGCATGGTGTGGGGAAGTGTGGATGGGAAGTGGAAGTTGCATGGCTTGGGTTTCTATTGATTGCTTGTTATCAGAAAAAAGGTATTACACAGCAAAGATTGAGGAGAGCACAATGTTGTTGACATATTACAAAACTGAATTGTATTTATAAAGGTTCCAAAACCAAACTGGTGATGTGTTAATTATATCAAAAGAATGTAAAGGATATTCCCAGTAGGGCACCTCTCCTAAATGACAAGTCCTCTAATGTTTTCATGTCTCTGCCTCCTAGTCACTTTGCGATACATGAGAAATCTCCACAGTTCTAAAAACAAACACACCAGTGAAATTTAGGTCCCAATGGGAGGAGTGCCCTTGCTAGAAATAAGTGTGTTGGTGGATATTTGCCTGATGGAGTAGCTTGCTGCTTTACAGAGACAATACTGATTTTGGAAAGGAGTTTTCACAGATTTCATTCATTGTGAATAGAAATGGAGAGAATCATTACAAATTCAAATAAGTCTATGAAACAAAATGTGATGTGTCTCCTCATCTTTGAGCACAGCTATTTTTATTTTTTTCGAGTAGAAAGGAAGTGTTTGTCAGAAAGCCATGGCAATGGCTATGGTTCTTGTGGGTTCAACTCAGAGCTACCCTGAAGGACACGAAGTCTTAATCAGACTAAACTTTGGATTGCTGCAAATGTGTTTTGCCTCTCCCATTCTCTTCCATGTTTCTGAGTGCATCTAATGGCATGCCTATCCTTTCATCTTTTAAGTTTTGCACATGCTATGTGTGTTTCTTTAATACTCTGACATTCATAATTGTGGCAACATTCCCAATTATCACCCTTTTACTCATAGAGTCTGTATATTTTGCATTTGGAAATCCATGTGTGGTCAGTGAATCTATCATGACTTCAAATTATGTGTTACATCACCTGCTAAGGGGTGGAAGTGTGACTTCTATAGAGAAATTCAGTGTCTTTGATAAGTATAATATGGAGAACTACAGTATAAACTGAGCCTCATTCTAAGCCTACACCCACAGCAAGTGGACCTTCCTTTCTTTCTCAGGTAATTCCTGGTGAACCTGACTTCTACTGAATTACATCCAACCTTCTGAAATCAACTGGTTGATAGACATGCATCAGGGAATTCAGATGGGAGACCCATGTAGCCAATCCTGCCTGTCAGGATTGACTATCCTTCTCCATGTACCAAAACACCCTTGGCACTACTCAGCATGTGATGAGGACAATCAAGAACCTGATGCCCAAACTTGCTAGCAATGATACGTGGTTCTTTTTGAAAATCATCATCAGAGACTAGAAGACCTGATCTTCTTCTATCTGGAGCTCACATTCATCCAGTAAAGTTCTTTGATGGGGACTTTTTGGAGCCAGCGCTCACACCAACTGCATATCAGTTCTTGCTCCTCTTTGATCAAGCAGGTTGATTCCTGGCATGGCATTATGGTGGGGTCCAAGGGCATCTGCAGTATGAGAAAGAAGGCTGTATGGAGCACAGAGAATGATGATGTCACACTCAGAGCTCAAAGTGGAAGGACTGTCCTGGATAAGTCTCTGGGCAGCAAATGGTCCAAGGCACCTCTGTAGCAGCAGCCTCCTGGAAAAGGGATGATGATGTCACAGTTGTCTTTTGTGACACATGAGGATACTGATATGTGATTGGTCAAGGGTCTCCTGGGCACAGATGACAGCTCCAGTGCTGGGCAGACAACACAGTGTGAGTCTGTGAGGAGAGCAACTATTGTGACGCTGCTCAGGCTGTTACATCCTCCTGATGCTCACATTGTCAGACTTGCTGTGCAGTTTCCTGTTGACAGACCCTTCTAGCAAAGCAACATTCTGGCACCTTTACTTTGGACTTTCAGGATGGTGAGAAATGCACTTCTGTTATTGAAGCGACACAATCTATAACATTTTGCTATGAAAATGGGACACTATATCAGTCATGGAGGAAAAATCAAAAGCACAATGAGAAAATATGTTTCTCTTTGAATAATGCCATGATCAACCAAAGAGAAAAGATCAAAAGTGTGTTGACAATGTGATGTGGAAGTACTGGAACACTCACATGTCTCTGGTAGATATATAGAATGATATAGCTACCATGCTGAATGGTTCGCTATTTTTCCATGATGTTTAGAATGAAAATATCATGCGACCATTGATATGTACAAAATAGTGCTTAAAACAGATGCCCTGAAACTCCTAAACAGAATTCAGATCTTCACTGTAGGAAATGGCAAAAATGTAGAGGCACAATATCAGCTCAACTAATGATTGAGCTGATGAACTCATTAGTGATGGTGGTATCTGTATAAAATGAAACAGGATACAGTTATAAGGGTGAACGAAGTCCTGATACTGGCCAGAGCATGAAAGTGTCTTGAGGAATTGGAAAGAGTGGGAAGCTATCATCCCAAGGCCACACACGCTGACTCTCAATTAAGACAACAGATTGAGGATGTCAAGTTCAGAGGGAAAGAAGGCAGGTCAGTGTTTGCCAGGTCCCAATGTGTTGGGCAGCGTGGATGGGTTGTGAAAGTTGCATGGCTTGGGTTTCAATTGATTGCTGGTAATCAGAAAAATGATACTAGATAGCAAGGATTGAGGGAAGCACAATGCTGGGGACATCTTACCAAACAGTATTGTATTTTTTAAAGACTCTAATGGCAACCTGGTGGTGTGTATTTTAACAAAACAATGTAAGGGATATTCCCAGTAGGGCATGCCTCATAAACCACAAGGCCTATAATGGTACAGTGGCTCTGCCTCCTCAATCATTTGGCTATATGTGAAATCTCCTGAGTTCTAAAAACAAACACTGCCAGTGAAATATAGATCCCAATGG
This sequence comes from Rhinolophus sinicus, assembly GCF_036562045.2. NCBI lineage: Eukaryota > Metazoa > Chordata > Mammalia > Chiroptera > Rhinolophidae > Rhinolophus > Rhinolophus sinicus. The sequence goes on along the minus strand of NW_027423814.1, from coordinate 46,869 downwards.
GAGAAGTGCCCTTGCTAATAGTAAGAGTGTTGGTGGATATTTGCCTGATGGAGTAGCATGCCATTTTACAGAGAGAGCACAGATATTGTAATGGAGTTTTCAAAGATTTCAATCACTGTGAATTGAAAGGGAGAGAATCATTACACATTGACAGAAATCTCGGAGGAAAAAAAATGGCGGTGTGAGGTGAGCCTCTGTAAAGCTCCCCTGGAATTTACAAAGAATCGAACAACAAAAACTCCACAAAGGACTCCCTGCACAGGCAAGACCAAGAGGCCCGCTACAGACTGAAATCACCTTTAGGTGGGAGATTCCTGCGAGTGGTGGGAGGAGGAAACGGAGAAGTTCGCATAGACGGAGTCGCGCAGGCAGAGGACACAGACCGAGCTGCTTCCCGGAACTACCGCAGCTGCAGGAGAGGGAAGAACTCGGACTGCTAGGGCTCTGCCAGGGCTCCACTGGGCTGAGGGGACAGCATATAACACGGCTGAACCCAACGCACACGGCAGAGACCTCGGAGAAAAGACTGAGGGAGAAAGACTGAAAACGGTGGTTTAAGCCCGCACTGCTGAGCAGAGAACAGAGCCTTAGGCACTGAGACTAGCCGCCCCCTCCCTCCCCTCCCAGAGCTTGCCCCGCCCTCACCTGCCTGGTGCTAGAAGCAAAACAGTAGCAGAGTCAGATCAAAACAACAGAAAATTTGCTGTTTTGAAAACTATGGACCGCAGACACAATTTCACAGCCCAAAAAGTTCCGGCAAAGGGAGGGAGGTGTGGAAGCAGGACCGGCTCTGGTGGTGGTCGCCGCCATTGCTCTGGGCCACCTCTCACAACTGAGCCGCCCCTGGCCACACCTATCTTGGCAGATCCGTGCAGGAGTAAACAGAACTGCTGAAAAATACCGGCTCTGAATCAGGAGCTGGTAGAGCTTTGGAACATCAAAAGCTCTCCTCATACCCACCGGGACACTGCACCCTGAGACCTAGACGAACTAATAACAGAGGAGAATCCCGTCTCCCAGGGAATCCCCACATTGTGTGAGAAGCGGGAATAGTGCAGAGAAAACATAGCACTACCGTGTGAGAGAGAAAAAAATGCCTGCTGTCGGAGAAAAAGTAAAACATTCTAGCAACAAGTACCGGAAAACAAAAGAAAGACCGCTTCCTATTAACCTGTTGCAGAAGTCACTCCTGTAGATGTCTAGGAAGAGAAATAGTAAACCAGTAATTGCCATGAATAACCAAGGCAACAAGATAGCTCAGAAAGAAAGTGAAAAATCTCCAGAAATGGCACTTAAAGATACAGAAATACGTGACTTAAATGACAGAGAATTCAAGATTGCAGTTCTGAAAAAACTCAACGAGATACAAGAAAACACAGATAGGCAGTTAAATGAACTCAGAAATGCAATCAAAGAACAGCATGAGCATTTTATGAAAGAGATTGAAATTATAAAAAAGAACCAAATAGAATTTTTGGAAATTAAGAAATTGAAATTTTAGAAAAGAACCAAACAGAATTTCTGAAGGTTAAGAACTCAATAGACCCTCTCCAAGGCACATTGAATTGAAGCTGTCTAAAATCAACGACAAAGAAAGAATCCTCAAGGCAGCCAGGGAAAAGAAGATGGTAACTTACAAAGGAAAGCCCATTAGATTATCATAAGATTTTTCAGCAGAAACTCTACAAGCGAGGAGCGAGTGGAACCAAATATTCAAACTATTGAAAGAGAGAAATCATGAGCCAAGAATAATATATCCAGCAAAGATATCCTTTAGATATAAAGGAGGAATAAAGACTTTCCAGACATAAGGAAGCATTGGGAATTTTCTAATACACGACCTGCACTACAAGAAATACTAAAGGAGGCTATTCGACCACCATCAACAGGGACAATTTGTGGCAACCAAAACACAAAAAGGGGAGAGTAAAGGAATGAACCAGAATATGGGAATGGAAAATTAAGCGTGCAGAAGAAAATGGAATACTCTAAATATCAAACTTTCTTTTACATAAACTTAAGGGTAACTACTCAAAAAAAATTCAGAACTGAAATATATACTGAAATAAAAGAAGAAACAGAGGGAAACATTATAGAATACCACCACACAGAAATAATAGTCAACAACAAAAAGGCAAAGAAACAATGGACACACAGCCTTACCAGAAAAGTAAAGATAGAATGAAATGAAATCCTTACATATCAATAATCACCTTAAATTTAAATAGATTGAACTCACCAATAAAAAGGCACAGAGGAGCAGATTGAATCAAAAAACTAAACCCAACCATGTGCTGTATACAAGAGACGCATCTCAGCTACAAGGACAAGCATAGACTCAAAGAGAAAGGATGGAAATTGACACTCCAAGTGAATGGTACCCAGAGAAAATCAGGTGTGGCCATAATGATATCAGATGAAACAGACTTCAAGGTGAAAAAGATAACAAGAGACAAAGATGGAAATTTCATAATGATGAAGGGGAATATAAAACAAGAAGACATAACAGTCATCAATATTTATGCCCCAAATCAGGGAGCACCAAAATATACGAAGCAACTACTAACAGAACTAAAGGAAGAAATTGACCAAAACACAATTATACCAGGGGACTTAAATACATCGTTGACAACTATGGATAGATCATTTAAACAGAAAATAAATAATGAAATAGCAGCCCTAAATGACACATTAGATGAAATGGACATAATTGACATTTATAGAGCAATTCATCCTAAAACATCAGACTATACATTCTTTTTAACAAAATCAGAAACGAAAGAGGGGAAGCTATCACGGACACCACGGAAGTACAAAGGATCATCCAAGAATAAAATGAAGGAATATATGCCACCAAATGCAACAACCTAGAAGAAATTCACAAGTTCTTAGAAACATATTTCCTTCCAAGACTGAACCTTGAAGAACTGGAAAATTTAAACATGCCAATCACCAGTAACGAAATTGAATCAGTCATCCAAACCCTTTCCAAAAGCAAATTCCGGGACCAGATGGCTTCACTAGTGAATTCTACCAAACCTTCAAAGAGGATCTAATACCAATCCTGCACAAACTCTTCCAAAAAAATTGAAGAGACAGTACTCTCTAACTCATTTTATAAGGCCAACATTACCCTGATACCAAAACCTGGTAAGTACAGCACAAAACAAGAAAACTACAGACCAATATCTCTGATGAATAACAATGCAAAAATCCTAAATAAAATGCGAGCAAATCGAATACAACAATGTATTAAAAAGATTATCCATCACGGGAGACTTCCGGAAAAATGGCGGCGTGAGGTGAGCCTCTGTAAAGCTCCCCTGGAATTTACAACAAATCGAACAACAAAAACTCCACAAAGGACTCCCTGCACAGCAGACAGGCAAGACGAAGAGGACCACTACCGACTGAAATCACCTACAGGTGGGAGATTCGCGCGAGTGGAGGGAGGAGGAAAGGGAGAAGTGCGCGGAGACGGAGCCTTGCGGGCGCAGGACGCAGACCTCGCTCAGTGCGCCGAGCTCGCTGCTTCCCGGAACTACCACAGCTGCGGGAGAGGGAAGACCTCGGACTGCTAGGGCTCCGCTTGTGGCCCACAGGGCTGAGGGGACAGCATATAACACGGCTGAACCCAATGCTCACGGCAGAGACCTCGGAGAAAAGACTGAGGGAAAAAGGCTGAAAACGGTGGTTTAAGTCCGCACTGCCGAGCAGAGAACGGAGCCTTAGGCACTGAGACTAGCTGCCCCCTCCCTCCCCTCCCAGATCTCGCCCCGCCCCCACCTGCACGGTGCTAGAAGCGAAACAGTAGCAGTGTCAGATCAAAACAACAGAAAATTTGCTGTTTTGAGAACTGTGGACTGCAAACACAAATTCACAGCCCAACTAGTTCCAACAAAGGGGAGAGGCCTGTGGAAGCAGGACCGGCTGTGGTGGTGGTCGCCGCCATTGCTCTGGGCCACCTCTCACAACTCACCCCGCCCCTGTCCCCACCTATCTGGGCAGATCCCTGCAGGAGTAAACAGAACTGCTGAAACAAACGGGCTCTGAATCAGGAGCGGGAAGAGCTTTAGAACATCAAAAGCTCTCCGCATACCCACCGGGACACTGCGCCCTGTGACCTAGACGAACTATTAACAGAGGAGAAGCCCGTCTCCCAGGGAATCCCCCTATTGTGTGAGAAGTTGGAATAGTGCAGAGAAAACATAGCACTATCGTGTGGGAGAAGAAAAATAAGTTGCAGTTGGAGAAATAATAAAACATTCTACCAACAAGTACTGGCAAACAAAAGAAAGACCGCTTTCTATCAACCTGTTGCAGAAGTCACTCCTGTAGATGTCTAGGAAGAGAAATAGTAAACCAGTAATCGAATAACCAAGGCAACAAGATAGCTCAGAAAGAAAGTGAAAAATCTCCAGAGAAGGCACTTAAAGATACAGAAATATGTGACTTAAATGACAGAGAATTCAAGATTGCAGTTCTGAAAAAACTCAACGAGATACAGGAAAACAAAGATAGGCAGTTAAAGGAACTCAGAAACTCAATCAAAGAACAGCATGAGCATTTTACGAAACAGATTGAAATCTTAAAAAAGAACCAAATAGAATTTCTGGAGATTAAGAACTCAATAGAAGAAATTAAGAATTAAATAACTAGCTTAGGTAGTAGAGTTGACCAGATGGAGCAAAGAATCAGTGACATCGAAGATAGAAACCTGGAAATGACACAGATACAAGAAGAAAGAGACTTGAGACTTCAAATAAATGAAAGAACTCTACAAGAACTTTCTGACTCCATCAGAAAGAGCAATATAAGAATAATGGGCATACCAGAAGGAGAAGAAAGAAAGAAGGGAACAGAGAATATATTCAAACAAATTGTCGATGAGAACTTCCCAAATTTGTGGACAGAACTGGACCCTCGAATCCAAGAAGCAAATAGAACACCTAGGTACCTCAATCCCAACAGATCTTCTCCAAGGCACATTGTATTGAAGCTGTCTAAAATCAACGACAAAGAAAGAATCCTCAAGGCAGCCAGGGAAAAGAAGACGGTAACTTACAAAGAAAAGCCCATTAGATTATCATCAGATTTTTCAGCACAAACCCTACAAGCCAGGAGGGAGTGGAAACAAATATTCAAACTATTGAAAGAGAGAAACCATGAGCCAAGACTAATATATCCAGCAAAGACATAATTTAGATATGAAGGAAGAATAAAGACCTTTCCAGACATACAGAAGCTGAGGGAATTTTCTAATACATGACCTGCACTACAAGAAATACTAAAGGAGGCTATTCGACCACCATCAACAGGGACAATTTGTGGCAACCACAACTCAAAAAGGGGGAGAGTAAAGGCCTGAACCGGAATATGGGAATGGAGAAAGTAAGCGTGCTGAAGAAAATGGAATACTCTAAATATCAAAATTTCTTTCACATAAACTTAAGGGTAACCACTCAAAATAAATCCAGAATTGAAATATATACTGAAATAAAAGAAGAAACAGAGGGAAACATCATAGAATACCACCACACAGAAATAATAGACAACAACAAAAAGGCAAAGAAACAATGGAGACACAGCCTTACCAGAAAAGTAAAGATAGAATGACAGGAAATCCTCACATATCAATAATCACCTTAAATGTAAATGGACTGAACTCACCAATAAAAAGGCAGAGAGTAGCAGATTGGATCAAGAAACTAAACCCAACTACATGCTGTCTCCAAGAGACATATCTCAGCAACAAGGACAAGCCTAGACTCAAAGTGAAAGGGTGGAAATTGACACTCCAAGCAAATGGTGCCCAGAGAAAATCAGGTGTAGCCATAATGATATCAGATGAAACAACTTCAAGGTGAAAAAGATAACAAGAGACAAAGATGGACATTTCATAATGGTGAAGGGGACTGTACAACAAGAAGACATAACAGTCATCAATATTTATGCCCCCAATCAGGGAGCACTGAAATACACCAAGCAACTACTAACAGAACTAAAGGGAGAAATTGACCAAAATACAATTATACTAGGGAACTTAAATACATCATTGACAGCTATGGATAGATCATCCAAACAGAAAATAAATAACGAAATAGTAGCCCTAAATGACACATTAGATGAAATGGACATAATTGACATTTATAGAGCACTTCATCCTAAAACATCAGACTATACATTCTTTTCTGGTGTACATGGAACATTCTCAAGGATAGACCATATATTGGGACATAAAATCAGTCTCAACAAATTTAAGAAGATTGAAATCATACCATGCATATTCTCTGATCACAAGGCTTTGAAATTGGATATCAGCTGTAAAAAGAAAGCGGGAAAAAACACAAATACATGGAGACTAAACAACATACTTTTAAAGAAGGACTGGGTCAAAGAAGAAATTAGAGGAGAGATCAAAAGATACATAGAAGCAAATGACAATGAAAATACATCCTACCAAAATTTTTGGGATGCAGCGAAAGCAGTTTTAAGAGGGAAATTTATCTCATTACAGGCCTATCTCAAGAAACAAGAAAACTCCCAAATAAATAACCTCATGTTACACCTTAAAGAACTAGAAAAAGAAGAACAAGTAAAACCCAAGGTCAGCAGAAGAAAGGAAATAACAAAAATTAGAGCAGAACTAAATGAAATAGAGAACAAAAAGACAATAGAAAAATTTAATGTGACAAAGAGCTGGTTCTTTGAAAAGATTAACAAAATTGACAAACCCTTGGCTAGACTTACTAAGATAAAAGGAGAGAAGACACTGATTAACAAAATCAGAAACGTAAAAGGGGAAGTTATCACGGACACCACAGAAATACAAAGGATCATCCAAGAATACTATGAAGGACTATATGCCACCAAATTCAACAACCTTGAAGGAATGGACAAGTTCTTAGAAACATATAGCCTTCCAAGGCTGAACCATGAAGAACTGGAAAATCTAAACAGAACAATCACCAGTAAAGAAATTGAATCAGTCATCCTAAACCTTCCCAAAAGCAAAAGTCCGGGACCAGATGGCTTCACTAGTGAATTCTACCAAACCTTCAAAGAGGATCTAATACCAATTCTGCACAAACTCTTCCAAAAAATTGAAGAAGAGACAGTACTCCCTAACTCATTTTATGAGGCCAACATTACCCTGATACCAAAACCTGGTAAGTACAGCACAAAAAGAGAAAACTACAGACCAATATCCATGATGAATACCGGTGCAAAAATCCTAAATAAAATTCTAGCAAATTGAATACAACAATGCATTAAAAAGATTATTCATCACGACCAAGTGGGGTTCATCCCCGGGGCACAAGGATGGTTCAACATACGCAAATCCATCAATGTGATACATCACATAAACAAAATAAAGGACAAAAAACATGATTATATCAATTGATGCAGAAAAAGCATTTGACAAGATACAACATCCATTTATGATTAAAACACTTAATAAAATGGGTATAGAAGGAAAATACCTTAACATAATAAAGGCCATATATGACAAGCCCTCTGCTAATCTCATAATTAATGGAGAAAAACTGAAAACCTTTGCTCTACGTTCAGGAACACGACAGGGATGTCCCCTATCACCTCTGCTTTTCAACATAGTGTTGGAAGTCCTTGCCAGAGCAATCAGGCAAGAGAAAGAAATAAAAGGCATCCAAATTGGGAATGAAGAAGTTAAATTATCACTCTTTGCAGATGACATGATGCTATATATAGAAAACCCTAAAGACTCCACCAAAAAGCTATTAGAAACAATCAACGAATACAGTAAAGTTGCTGGCTACAAAATCAACGCACAAAAGTCCATTGCCTTCCTATATACCAACAATGAAATCTCAGAAAAAGAAATACTAAAAACAATTCCTTTTGCAATTGCAGAAAAAAGAATAAAATACCTAGGAATAAACTTAACCAAGGATGTGAAAGACCTATATGCTGAAAACTATAAGACATTTTTGAAAGAAATTGAAGAAGACACAAAGAAATGGAAAGACATTCCGTGCTCATGGATTGGAAGAATCAACATAGTTAAAATGGCCATATTACCCAAAGCAATATACAGATTCAATGCAATCCCCATCAAAATCCCAATGGCATATTTTAAAGAAATAGAACAAAAAATCATCAGATTTGTTTGGAACCACAAAAGACCCCGAATAGCCAAAGCAATCTTAAGGAAAAAGAACAATAATGGAGGTATCACACTTCCAGACTTTGGCTTGTACTACAGGGTTACAATAATCAAAACAGCATGGTATTGGCAGAAAAACAGACACATAGACCAATGGAATAGAATTGAGAACCCAGAAATAAAACCACATAAATATGGACAGATAATTTTTGACGAAGAAGCTGAAAACATACAATGGAGCAAAGACAGCCTCTTCAATAAATGGTGCTGGGAGAATTGGACAGCCACGTGCAAAAGAATGAAAATGGACTGCTATTTGTCACCATGTACCAAAGTTAATTCAAAATGGATCAAAGACTTAAGCATAAGACCTGACACAATAAACTGCATAGAAGAAAACATAGGTACTAAACTTATGGACCTTGGGTTCAAAAAGCATTTTATGAACTTGATTCCAAAGGCAATGGAAGTAAAAGCTAAAATAAACGAATGGGACTATATGAAACTTAAAATGTTCTGCACAGCAAAAGAAACCATTGACAAAATAAAGAGGCCACCAACTGAATGGGAGAAGATTTTTGCAAACAGTGCCTCTGATAAGGGGCTTGTATCCAGAATATACAAGGAACCCATGCAACTCAACAACAAAAAAACAAACGACCCAATTGAAAATGGGCAGAGGACTTGAAGAGACATTTCTCCAAAGAGGACATACAAATGGCAAATAGACATATGAAAAAATGCTCAACATCACTAATCATCAGAGAAATGCAAATCAAAACCACAATGAGATATCACCTCACCCCAGTCAGAATGGCTATCATCAACAAGACAAATAATAACAAATGTTGGAGAGGCTGGAGAAAAAGGAACCCTCATACACTGTTGGTGGGAATGCAGACTGGTGCAGCCGTTATGGAAGGCAGTGTGGAGGTTCCTCAGAGAATTACGAATAGAATTGCCATATGACCCAGCAATCCCTCTCCTGGGTATCTACCCAAAAAATCTGAAAACATTTAGAGATAAAGACACGTGTGCTCCAATGTTCATTGCAGCTTTGTTTACGGTGGCCAAGACATGGAAACAACCAAAATGTCCTTCGATAGATGAATGGATAAAGAAGTTGTGGTATATATACACAATATAATACTATTCGGCAGTAAGAAAAGATGATATAGGAACATTTGTGACAACATGGATGGATCTTGAGAGAGTAATGCTGAGCGAAACAAGTCAGACAGAAAAAGCAGAGAACCATGTGATTTCACTGATATGTGGTATATAAACCAAAAACAACAAAAGAACAAGACAAACAAATGAGAAACAGAAACTCATAGACACAGACAATGGTTTGGTGGTTGGCAGAGGGTAAACGGGGTGGGGGTAGGGGGTGTGAGATGAGGGTAAGGGGGATCGAATATATGGTGATGGAAGGAGAACTGACTCTGGGTGATGAACACACAATGGGATTTATAGCTGATGTAATACAGAACTGTACACCTGAAATCTATGTAATTGTACTGACAATTGTCATCTCAATAAATTTAATAAAATAAAATGAAAAAAAATCTCAGGAAAAAACAAACAAACACTTGATGGGCCTCCTCACCTCTGAGTGTAGATATTAACTTCTAGTGGAAAGCAAGGATTTGTCAGAGAGCCGCGGTAATGGCTGTGGTCTCTTGCGGCATTCAAGCCAAGACTATTCTTAAGGACCTGCAGTCTAAATCAGGCAAAAACTCGGATTGCTGCAGATCTGCTGTGCCTCTCCCATTCTCTTACATGTTACTGAGAGCCTCCTATGGCATGATTTTCTGTTTCATCTTTTACATTTTGGACATGTTTTTTTCTGTTTCTGTAGTACTCTGATCTTCATAAATGAGGAAACATTCCATTTTTCACACTTTTACTGCTGAACAGTTTCGGATTGACAGACCCTCCTGAGAAAGCAATGTTCAGGGACATTCATTTTGGATTTTCAGGATGGTGAGAAATGCACTTCTGTTATTGAAGCCACACATTCTATAACAATTTGCTATGAAAATGGGATATATTTTCAGTCAGGAGGGAATATCGAAAGCAAAATGAGACAATATTCTACTCCTTCAAGAATGCTGTGATCACCCAAAGAGAAAAGATCACATGTGTGTTGAAAATGTGATATGGAAGAACTGGAATGCTCACATGTCTCTGGTGGATACATAGAATGATATAGCGAACATGGAAACAGTTCGCTTTTTGTCAAATATGTTGAGAATGAAAATATCATGGTATTGGCAGAAAAACAGACACATAGACCAATGGAATATAATTGAGAACCCAGAAATAAAACTCCATAAATATGGATAGATAATTTTTGACAAAGAATCTAAAAACATACAATGGAGCAAAGACAGCCTCTTCAATAAATGGTGCTGGGAGAATTGGATAGCCACGTGCAAAAGAATGAAACTGGACTGCTATCTGTCACCATGTACCAAAGTTAATTCAAAATGGATCAAAGACTTAAGCATAAGACCTGAGACAATAAACTTCATAGAAGAAAACATAGGTACTAAACTTATGGACCTTGGGTTCAAAGAGCATTTCATGAATTTGACTCCAAAGGCAATGGAAGTAAAAGCTAAAATAAACGAATGGGACTATATGAAACTTAAAAGCTTCTGCACAGCAAAAGAAACCATTGACAAAATAAAGAGGCCATCAACTGAATGGGAGAAGATTTTTGCAAACAGTGCCTCCGATAAGGGGCTAATATCCAGAATATACAAGGAACTCATGCAACTCAACAACAAAAAAACAAACAACCCAATTGAAAAATGGGCAGAGGACCTGGAGAGACATTTCTCTAAAGAGGACATACAAATGGCAAATAGACATATGAAAAAATGCTCAACATCACAAATCATCAGATAAATGCAAATCAATACCACAATGAGATATCACCTTACCCAAGTCAGAATGGCTATCATCAACCAAAGAGAAAAGATCACATGTGTGTTGACAATGTGATGTGGAAGAACTGCAATGCTCACATGTTTCTCTGGATACATAGAATGATATAGTTATCTTGGGAAACAGTTCTGTATTTGTATACTATGTTGAGAATGAAAATACCACATGACCCTGATATATACACAATAGTGTTTAAAATCGTGGCCCAGTAACTCCTAAACAGAATTCAGAACTGCACTGTAGATAATGGTAAAAATGTAGAAACACAATATGAGTTCAAGTGTTGAATGCATCAGTGAAGGTTGTATAGGTATAAAAGGAAACAAGATACAGTCATAAATGTGACAGAGTCCTGATACTGGCCACAGCAAGAAAGTGTCTTGAGAAATTGGCAAGAGGAAAAAAACTATCATCGCAGGCCACATATGCTCTCTCTAGATTAAGTTAACAGAACGACAATGTCAAAGCAATAGGGAAAGAAGACAGGTCAATGTTCACCATGGCGCAATGTGTGGAGCACAGTGGATGGGAAGTGAAACTTGCATGGCTTGGGTTTCTGTTGATTGCATGTATTTATAAAAATGGTAAAAGACAGCAAGGATTGAGGAAAGCACACTGTGTTGGCATATTACAAAACTGAATCATATTTTTTAAAGATTCCAATGGCAATCTGGTGGTATGAATTTTACCAAAACAATGTAAGGCTATTCAGAGTAGGGTACCTCTCTTTATCACAATTCCTATAATGTTGTAATGGTCCTGCATACTAGACACTTTGGGCTACACGAGACAGCTCCTCAATTCTGAAAACAAATACGGCCAGTGAAATATAGGTCCCAATGGAAGAAGTGCCCTTGCTAGAAATAAGTTTGGTGATGGATATTTGCCTGATGAAGAGGCTCACCATTTTACAGAGAAAGCACTCATTTTGGAATGAGGTTTTCCCAGATTTTGTTCACAGTGAACTAGATAGCAGAGAATCATTCTGCATTGAAAGAAGTCTTTGAAACAAAAACTTGATGGACCTCCTAACCTGTGAACATAGATATTACTTTTGAGTGGAATGGAAGGATTGGTCAGAGAGACAGGGAAAAGGCTGTGGTCTTTTGTTGGGTTCAAGCCTGGGCTATCCTGAAGAACCTGAGTTTAATCAGCCCAAAACTCAGATTGTTGTGGATCTGCTGTGCCTCTCCCATTCTATTCCATGTTACTGAGGGCCTCCTATGGCATGTCTATCTGCTTCATCTTTTACATTTTGCGTATGTTATGTGCTTTCCTTTAATACTCTGATCTTGATAATTGAGTAAACATTCCGAATTTTCACACTTTTACTCAGAGAGTGTTTACATTTTGCATGGGGAAATCCATGTGTGGTCAGAGAATCTATCGTAATTTCCAATTCTGTGTTACATCACCTGCTAAGGGGTGGCAGAGAGTGAACTCCTGGGAGAAATTAAGTGTCTTTGACAAGCAGTATATGGAGAACTACATTATATACTGAGCCAGATACTGAGCCCACTCACAAAGAAAGTAGACCTTCCTTTCATTCTCAGGTAGTTCCTGCTGAACCTGACCTCGACTGAATTACATCCAAACCTCTGAAATCAGCTTGTTCATAGGCAGGTATCAAGAAATTCCAATGGCAGACTCATGGAGCTCATCATGCCAGTCAGAACTGCCAGAGGAACATACAAATGTGTATCATTCTTCTCCATGTACCAACACCCCTTGAGACTACTCAGCACATGATGAGGACAGTCAAGAACCTGATGCCCAAACTTGCTAGGTATGATAGTGTTTCTCTTTGAAAATCACCATCAGAGACTAGAAGACCCAATCTGCTTCTATCTGGAGCTCACATTCATCAGGGAACACTCATTGTTCAGTTATTTTTGGAGTCAGCACTCAAAACAACAGCATAGAAGTTCTTGCTCCTCTGAAGTGGCAAGGTTATTTCTGGCAAGTCATTATTGCTATTCCCCAGGGTCTCTGTTTTATAAGAAACATGGCTCTGCAGAGCACAGCGAATAGTGAAGTCACAGTAAGGGCTAAAATTGGAAGGACTGTATTGGATGGGTCACTCTGCAGCAAATGGTCCAAGGCAACTCTGTGCTGCAACCTCCTGGATAGGGGATAATGATGTCACAGTTGTGTTTTTGTGACACATCAGGATACAGATATGTGATTGGCCAGGCAGTTGCGGGACACAGATTACAGCTCTGGTGCTGGGCAGACAACAGTGTGTGAGTCTGTGAAGAGAGAGAATTCTGTGCCTCGACTTGGACTGTTCCTTCCTCCTGACACCCTCCACATCAGACCCTGAAGAGCAGTTTCCTGTTGCCAGACCCTCATGTGAAAGCAACATTATGGCACCTTCATCTTGGACTCTCAGGAAGGTAGATATACATTTCAGTTATTGAAGCCAAACAGGCTCTAACATTTTGCTATGAAAACCGGACACTTTATCGCTCAGGAAGGGAAAAGAGAAAGCACAATGAGACAGTATGATACTTCTTCATGAATGCTGTGATCAACCAAAGAGAAAAGATCACATGTGCTTTCACAATGCAATATGGAAGAAGTGGAACGCTCACATGTCTTTTCTGGATACATAGAATGATACAGCTAGCAAGGAAACAGTTCGCAATTTCTCCAGGATGTTGATAATGAAAATATCATGTGACCATTGATATATACACAATAGTGTTCAAAATAGATGCCCAGAAACTCTTAAACAGAAATCAGAACTGCACTGTAGAGAATGGCAAAAATTTAGAAACACAAAGTCAGGTCACTGATGAAAGCACTAGCAACAGTGGTATATGTATGAAATGAAACAAGATACAGTCATGAAGGTGACAGAAGTCCTGATGATGGCCACAGCAAGAAAGTATCTTGAGAAATTGGTAAGAGAAAGTAGCTAGCATCCCGAGGCACAAGCACTGTCTCTCCGTTAGGATAACACAATGACAATGTCAAATTCATAGGGAAGGAAGGCAGGTCAGTGTTTGCCATAGCTCAAAGTGTGGGGCAGCGTGGATGGAAGTGAAAGGTGCATGGCTTTTTTGTTCTATTGATTGCTTGTAATCAGAAAAATGGTATTAGACAGCAAGGATAGAGGAAAGCACAATGCTGTTGGCATATTAGAAAACTGAACTGTTTTTTTAAATGTTCCAATGGCAAACTGGTGGTGTGAATTTCACCAAAACATGTGAATGATATTTCCAATAGGACACTCTCATAAATTACAACTCCTCTAATGTTCTGATGGCCTTGCCTCCTAGACCCTCTGGGCTACATGAGAAAGCAACTCAGTTCTAAAAACAAACACTGCCAGTGAAATTTATGTCCCAATGGGGGTAGTCCCCTTGATAAAAATAAGTGTGGTGGTGGATATTTGCCTGATGGAGTAGATTACCATTTTACAGAGAGCACTGATTTTTGAAAGTAGTTTTCACATATTTCATTCACTGTGAATAGAAACTGAGAGAACCATTACTCATTGAAACAAGTCTCGGAAACAAAGCATGATGGGCTTCCTCACCTGTCAGCGTAGATATTTCCTTCGAATGGAAAGGAAAGATTGGTCAGAGAGGTAGGGCAATGGCTGTGGTCTCTGCATTGTTGAAGTCTGTCTATTGTTAAAGACCTGGAATCAAAACCAAGATCTGCTGTGCCTCACCCATTCTCTTCCATGTTACCGAGGGCTTCTTATGACAGGCCTTTCAGTTTCTTCTTTCACATTTTGCTCATGATTTGTGGTTTTGTTTAATTCTCTGATCTTCATAATTGAGGATACATTCCCAATTTTCGCCCTTTTACTCACAGAGTCTGTACATTTTACATGTGGCAATCCATGAGTGGTCAGATAATCTTTTATGACTTCCAGTTCTTTGTTATGTCACCTGCTAATAGATGGTACAGAGTGTCTTCCCTCAGCGAAATTCATTGTCTTTGACCAATAGAAAATGGAGAACTACAGTATATACTGAGCAATGTACTGAATCGACACACAAACAAAGTGGATCTTCCTTTCTTTCTTAGGTAATTCCTGGTGAACCTGACATCTACTGAATTACATCCAACCCTCTGAAATCAGTTGGTTCAAAGACATATATCTGGGAATACAGATATCAGACCCATGGAGTTCATCCTGCCTATCAGAACTGATAGAGCACCATACAAATGTGTATCCTTCTTCTCCGTGTATCAACACTCCCTTGACCCTACTCAACACATGATGAGGACAATCAAGATCCTACTATCCAAACTTGCTATGTATAAGTGTTTCTTCTAGAAAATCACCATCAGAGACTAGAAGACCCTATTTGCTGATATTTGGAGTTCATTCCTCAGGGAGCACTCTTTGATGGGGCACTTTTTGGAGACAACACTCACATCAACTGTGTATCAGTTCTTGCTCCTCTTTGAAGTGACAAGGTGATTCCTGGCAAGTCATTATGTTTGGGCTCAAGGGACTCTGTAGTTGAGAAACATGGCTCTATGGATCACAGGGAATGGTGAAGTGACACTCAGGGCTGAAATTGGATGGTCAGTCCTGTATAAGTCTCTGGACTGCAAGTGGTCCAAGACATTTCTTAGGCTGTCACCTCCTGGGGAGGGGATGATGATATCACAGTTGAATTTTTTCTGACAAATGATGATACTGATATGTGATTGGGCATGGATTACAGCTCCACTGCTGGGCAGACAACAGAATGCGAGTCTGTGAGGAGAGCAACTTCTGTGGCTCTGCTCAGGCTGTTCCTTCCTGCTGAAGCCATCAGCATCAAATCCTGTTGAACATTTCCTGTGGACACACCCTCCTGATAAAGCAATGTTCTGGCACCTTCATCTTGGACTTTCAAGATGGTGAGAAATACACTTCTCTTATTGAAGCCACACAGTCTATAACATTTTGCTATGAAAATAGGACTCTTAATCGGTCAGGGATGGAACATCGAAAACACAATGAGACAATATGCTATTCCTTCAAGAATGCTGTGATCAACCAAAGAGAAAAGATCACATGTGTGTTGACAATGCGATGTGGAAGAATTGGAATGCTCAATTTTCTCTGCTGGATACATAGTATGATGTAGTTACCATGGTAAACACTTCACTATTTGTACAGTATGTTGAGAATGAAAATACCACGTGACCATAGATATATACAAACTAGTATTAAAATAGCATGCTCGGAAACTCCTAAACAGAATCAGAACTGCACCTTAGATAATGGCCAAAATGTAGAAACACAATATCTGGTCAACTGAAGAATGCATTAGCGAAGATGCTACATGCATAAAATGAAATAAGACACAGTCATAAGGTAACAGAAGTCCTGATACTGGTGACCACAAGAAAATATCTTGTGAAATTGTCAAGAGAAAGTAGCTAGCATCCCGAGGCACAAGCACTGTCTGTCCATTAGGATAACACAATGACAATGTCAAATTCATAGGGAAGGAAGGCAAGTCAGTGTTTGCCATAGCTCAAAGTGTGGGGCAGCGTGGATGGAAGTGAAAGGTGCATGGCTTTTTTGTTCTATTGATTGCTTGTAATTAGAAAAATGGTATTACACAGCAAGGAATGAGGAATCCACAATGCTGTTGGCATATTACAAAACTGAATTGTATTTTTTAAAGGTTCTGATGGCAAACTAGGGGTGTGAATTTTACCAAAAGAACGTAAGGGATATTCCCAGGGGGCCACCTCTGATACACCACAGGTCCTCTATGTTGTGATGGCCCTGCCTCCTAGATACTTTTGGCTACATGAGAAAGCTACTCAGTTCTAAAAACAAACTCTGCCAGTGATATTTATGTTCCAAAGGGAGAACAACACTTGCAAGAAATAAGGGTGTTTGTGGATATTTGCCCTATGTAGTAGCTTGCTGTTTTACAGAGAAAGCACTGATAATGGAAAGAGTTTTCACATATTTCATTCACTGTTAATTGAAAGGGAGAAAATCATTATGCATTCAAAGAGGTCCCTGAAAAAACACCTGATGTACCTCCTCACCTGTGAGAGTAAGTATTTCCTTCCAGGGAAAGAAAGGATTGGTCAGAGAGCTGAAAAAATGTCTGTGGTCTCTTGCAGGGTTCAAGCATGGGCAATCCTGAAGGACCTGGAGTCTAAATCAGGCTAAAACTCAGATTGCTGTGGATCTGCAGTGCCTCCCCTTTCTCTTCCATGTTACTGAGGGCCTCCTACAGCATGCCTATCTATTTCATCTTTTACATTTTGTGCATGCTGTGTGCATTACATTAATACTCTGATCTTCATAATTGAGGAAACACTCCCAATATTTCTCCCCTTTTATTCATACTGTGTATGCATTTTGCATGTGGGACTCCATGTGTGGTCAGAAAATCTATTGTGACTTCCAATTCTTTCTTACATCACCTGCTAAGGGGTGGCAGAGAGTGTCATCCCCCAGAGTAATTCAGTGTCTCTGACAAGTAGAATATGGAGAACTTCAGTATGTACTGAGCCAGCTACTGAGCCCGTACAGAAACAGAGTGGACCTTCCTTTCTTTCTTAGGAAATTCCTAACGAACCTAACCTCTACTGAATTATATCCAATCCTCTGAAATCAGCTGCTTGATAGGCACACATGGGGGAAACAGATGGCAGACACGTGGAGCTCATCCTTCCTGTCAGAATTGACAGAAGAGCATACAAATATGTATCCTTCCTCTCCATGTACAAACTCTCTCTAAACTCTACTCAGAAAAAGATGAGGAAAATCAAGAATCTGATTCCCCAACTTGCTTTGTACGATAAGTTATTCTTGTTTAAATTACCATCAGAGACTAGAAGACCAATTCTGCTTCTATCTGGAGCTCACATTCATCCGGAAATTGCCTTTGATGGGACACTTTTTGGAGCTAGCACTCACACCATCAGCATGTCCATTCTTGCTCCTCTTTGAAGTGGCAAGGTGATTCATGGCAAGTCGTTATGTCAAGGCCCAGGACCTCCATAGTGTGAGAAAGAAGGATCTATGTAACACAGTGAATGGTGAAGTCACACTCAGAGCTCAAAGTGGAACAACTGTCCTGAATATGTTTCTGGACAGCAAATGGTAAAAGGCACTTCTGTTGTGCGGGCTCCTGGAGAGGGGATGTTGTTGTCACAGTTGTCTTTTTGTCACTCATGAGGATACTGATATTCATAGCAGGGCACCTCTCCTAAACCACAAATCCTCTAATGTTGTGATGGTCCTGATTCCTAGACCCTTTGGACTACATTACAATGCTTCTCACTTCTAAAAACAAACAATGATTGTGAATTTTGGTCCCAATGTGAGAAGTGCCCTTTCTAGAAATAAGTGTGTTAGTGGATATTTGCCTGGTGGAGTAGATTGTCATTTTACAGAGAGAACACTGATTTTGGAAAGGAGTTTTCACAGATTTCCTTCACTGTGTATTGAAAGGGAGAGAATCATTATACATTGAAAGAACTCTCTGAAGAAACAAACAAACGTGATGGACATCCTCACCTGTGAGCATAGATATTTTCTTCATGTGGAAAGGAAGGATTCTTAAGGAGAGCCATAGCAATGTATGTGGTCTCTTGCTGTATTTAAGCCAAGTCTACCCTGGAAGACCTGGAGTCTAAATCAGGCTAATACTTGGATTGTGGACGATCTGTTGTGCCTTTCCCATTCACGTCCATGTTACTGAGGGTCTCCTATGTCATGATTTTCTGTTTCTTCTTTTACATTTTGGGCATATCATGTGAGTTTTTTTAATACTCTGATCATCATAATTGAGGAAACATTCGCTATTTTCACACTTTTACCCAGAGAGTCTGTATATTTTGCATGTGGGTCTCCATGTGTGGTCAGAGAATCTATGGTGACTTCCAATTCTCTGTTACATCACCTGCTAAGGGGCATCAGATAGTGACTTCCACATAGAAATTCAGTGTCTTTGACATGTGTAATATGAAGAACTACAGTATATACTGAGCTTGCTCAAGTCCACACACAAAGAAAGTTGACATTCCTTTCATTCTCAAGTTAGTCCTGATGAACATGACCTTTACTGAATTACTTACAACCTTCTGAAATGATCCGTTTGATAAGCACACATTGGGTAATTCAGATGTCAGACTCATGGAGCCCATCTGCCTGTCAGAACTTAGAGAGCCCCATACAAATATGTATCCTTCCTCTCCATGTACCAACACTCCATTGACCCTACTCTTCAAATGATGAGGAAATAAAGAAACTGATGACCTGACTTTCTCTATATAATAAGTAGTTCTTGTTAAAAATTACCATCAGAGACTAGAAGATCCGATCTGCATCTAGGTGGAGCTCACATTAATCTGGCAACACTCTTTGATGGCGCATTTTTTGGAGCCACCGCTGTCACCAACTGCATATCAGTTCTTGTTCCTCTTTGAAGTGGCAAGGTGATTCCTGGCAAGTCATTATCGCTGGGCCCAAGGGCCTCTGTAGTATGAGAAAGAAGCATCTATGCAGCACAGAGAATGGCGAAGTCACTCTAGGGCTTTATGTGGAAGACTGAACTGGACAAGTCTCTGGGAAGGAAATGTTCCAACAGACTTCAGTAGCTGTGACTTGCTGGCAAGGGGAAAATGATGTCACAGTTGTCTTTTTGTGATACCTGATCACACAGGTATGTTATTGGCCAGGTAGCTGCTTGGCATGGATTACAGCTCCAGTGCTGGGCAGACAACAGTGTGTGAGTCTGTGAGGAGAGTGACTTCTGTGGCTCTGCTCCAGCTGTTTCTTCCTCCTGATGCCCTCAGCATCAATGCCTGCCTAGCAGTCTCCTGTTGACAGACCGTCCTGAGAAAGCAATGGTCTGGCACCTTCATCTTGGACTTTCAGGATGCTGAGAAATACACTTATCTTATTGAAGCCATACAGTCTAAAATGCCTTGCAATGAAAATCAGACACTTTATCATTCAGGCAGGGAAAATCGAAAGCACAATGAGAGAATATGCTACTGCTTCAAGAATGCTGTGATCAGTCAAAGAGAAAGATTCACATGTGCATTGACAGTGCGATTTGGAAGAACTGGAATGCTCAGATATCTCTGCTGGATACATAGAATGATATAGCTACATTGGGAAACAGTTTGTTATTTGTCCCAGGATTTTGAGAATGAAAAAATCACATGTCCATTGATATATTCACAATAGTGTTTAAAATGTATGCCCAGAAACTCTTAAGCAGAATTCAGAACTACAGTGTAGATAATGCCACAAATGTAGAAACACAATATCAGGTCATCTGATGAATGCATTAGCGAAGGTGGTATATGTACAAAATGAAACAAGATACAGCCATAAAGGTGACAGTACTCCTGATTCTGGCCACAACAATAAATTTACATAAAAAATTGGCAAGGTAAAGACGCTAGCATCCTAAGGTATCGTACACTGTATCTCAATTAAGATAACAGACTGACAATATCAAATTCATAGAGAAAGATGGCAGGTCTGTATTTTCCAGGGTGCAAGGTGTGGGGCAGCGTGATGGGAAGTGAAAGTTGCATGGCTTGTTTTTCTATTGATTGCTTCTACTCAGGAAAATTGTATTAGACATCAAGGATTCAGGAGGGCACAATGCTGTTGGCATATTACAAAACTGAATTGCATTTTTTATAGGTTCCAATGGCAAACTGGTGGTGTTAATTTACCAAAACAATGTGAGGGATATTCCTAGTAGGGCACATCTCATAAACCACAAGGCCTGTAATGTTGTGATGGCCGTGCCTCCTAGACGCTTTGGGCTACATGAGAAAGCTCCTCAGTTATAAAAACAAACACTGCCAGTGAAATTTAGGTCTCAATGAGAGAAGTCCCCTTGCTAGAAATAAGTGTTTTTGTGGGTATATGCCTGATGGAGTACCTTGCTATTCTACAGAGAGTGCACTTATTTTGGAAAAGAGTTTTCACAGGTTTCATTCACTGTGAACTGAAAGGCAGAGAATCATTACATACTGAAATAAGTATCTGAAACAAAACGTGATTGGCCTTCTCACCTGTGAGCATAGATATTTCCTTCCAGTGGAAACAAAAGATTGGTCAGAGAGGGAGGGCAACAGCTGTAGTCTCTTAAGGGGTTCAAGTCTTGTCTATCCTGAAGGATCTGGAATCTAAATCAAGCTAAAACTTGGATTGCTGAGGATCGGCTGTACCGCTCTCTTTCTCTTCCATGTTTCTGAGGACCTCCTACAGCATGCCTGTCTGTTTCATCTTTAAAATTTGTGCATGTTGTGTGCATTACTTTAATACTCTGATCTTCATAATTGAGAAAACATTCCCAATTTTGACCCTTTTACTCATAGATTCTGTACATTTTGCATATGGGACTTAATGTGTGGTCAGATAATCTTTTGTGACTTACAATTCTTTGTTACATCACCTGCTAAAGGGGAGCAGAGTGTGATTTCCCCAGAGGATTCAGTCTTTTGGAGAAGTAGAATATTGAAAACTACAGTGTATACTGAGCCAGCTACTGAACCCACACAAAAAGAGTGGCCCTTCCTGTCTTTGTAATTCCCGGCGAAACTGACCTGTACTGAATTACATGCAACCCTCTTAAATCAGTGGGTGGATATGCATGCAATGGGGAATTCAGATGGAAGACCAATGGAGCCCATTCTAATTCTCAGAACAGACAGAGGATGATACAAGTTTGTACCCTTCCTCTCTGTGTACCATCACTCCCCTGACAACACTCAGCACATAATTAGGACAATCAAGAACCTGAAGCCCAAACGTTATATGTATGATAAGCAGTTCTTGCTGAAAATCACCATCAGAGACTAGGCGAGCTGCTCTGCTGCTCTCTGGAGCTCACATTCATCAGGGAACAGTCTTTGATGGCTCACTTGTTGGAGACAGCATTCACACCATCCGCATGTCAGTTCTTGCTCCTCTTTGAAGTGGCAAGGTGATTCTTTGCAAGTCATTTTGGCTCAGCCTGAGGGCCTCTGTAGTATGAGAAAGATGGATCTACAGAGCAAAGAAAATGGTGAAGTTCCCTACTGGGCTCAAGGTTGAAGGACTTTCCTGGATAAGTTTTGGGCAGCAAATGGTCCAAGGCATCTCTCTGGGTGTGGCCTCCTGAAGAGGGGATGATGATGTCACAGTTGTCTTTGTGTGTCACATAAGGACACTGATGTGTGATTGGCCTGTTGACTGCTGGTCATAGATTACAGCTCCAGTGCTGGGCAGACAACAGACTATGAGTCTGTGAGGAGAGTGACTTCTGTGTCTTTGCTTGGGCTGTTCATTCCTCATGATGCCTTGGACATAAGACCCTGTAGAGCAGTTTTCAGTTGACAAACTCTCCTGATAAAACAATGGTCACCTTCAACAAGGACTTTCAGGATGGTGAGAAATACACTTATCTTATTGAAGCCACAAAGTCTATAGCATTTTGCTATGAAAATCGGACACCTTATCAGTTCAGGGAGGGAAAATCAAAAGCACAATGAGAGAATATGCTACTCCGTCATGAATGCTGTGATCAACCAAAGAGAAAAGATCACATGTAAGTTGACAGTGCAATTTGGAAGAACTGGACCTTCACATGTCTCTTCTGGATTCATAGAATGTTATAACTACATTGGAAATCAGTTCACAATTTGTCCAGGATGTCGAGAATGAAAATATCACATTACCTTTGGTATATACACAATAGTGTTTAAAACGGATGCCCAGAAACTCCTAAGCAGAATTTAGAACTGCAGTGTAGATAATGGCAAAAAAAGTAGAAACACAATATAAGGTCAACTGATGAATGCATTAGCGGATGTGTTATATGTATAAAATAAAACAAGATACATTCATAAAGGTGACAGTAGACCTGATGCTGGCCACCACAAGAAAGTTAATTGAGAAATCAGCAAGAGAAAGACACTAGCATCCCAAGGTATCATAACATGTCTCTCGATTAAGATAACAGACAGACATTGTCAAATTCATAGGGAACGAAGGCACGTCAGGTTTTCCCCGGGTGCAAGGTGTGGGGCAGCATGGATGGGAATTTGCATGGCTTTGGGTTCTATTGATTGCTTGTAATCAGAAAAATTGTATTAGACATCAAGGATTGAGGAAACCACAATGCTGTTTGCATACTAACAAACTGAATTGTATCTTTTAAAGGTTCCAATGGCAGCCTGCTGGTGTTAATTTTACCAAAACAATGTAAGGATATTCCCAGTAGGGATTCTCTCCTAAACCACAAGTCCTCAAATTTTGTGATGGCCCTGCCTCATATACCCATTGGCCAACATGGGAAGATCCTCTGTTCCAAGACAAACACTGCCAGTGAAATTTAGGTCCCAATGGGAGAAGTGGCCTTGCTAGAAATAAGTGTGGTGGTGGATATTTGCCTGATGGAGCAGATTACCTTTTTACACAGAAAGCATTGACTTCAGAAAGTACTTTTCACAGATTTAATTCACTATGAATTGAAAGGGAGAGAATCATTACACATTGAAAGTAGTTTCTGAAAAAAACATGATAGGCCTCCTCACCTGTGATCGTAAACATTTTCTTCAAATTGAAAGGACGGATTGGTCAGAGAGCTGGAGCAACAGCTGTGATCTCTTGCAGGTTTCATTCCTGGGCCTTCCTGAGGGCCATGGAGTCTAAATCAGGCTAAACTTTGGATTGTTGTGTATCTGCTGTGCCTCTGCCATTCTCTTCCATGTTACTGAGGGCCTACTATGGCATGCCTGTCTGTTTCATCTTTCGAATTTTGCGCATGTAGTGTGTGTGTGTTTAATACTCTGATCTTCATAACTGAGGAAACATACCCAATTTTCACCCATTTACTCATAGAGTCTGTATATTTTGCATGTGGTTCCCCCTGTGTGGTCAGTGAATTTATCGTGACTTCCAATTCTGTGTTGCATCACCTGCTAAGGAGTGGCAGAGAGTGATTTCCCCATATAAATTCAGTGTCTTTGACAAGTAGAATATGGAGAACTGCAGTATATACTGAGCAGCTTCTAAGCCCACACACAAAGAAAGTAGACATTCCTTTATTTATTAGGTAATTCCTGGTGAACCTGAACTCTACTGAAGGACATCCAACTCTCTGAAATCAGCCAGTTGATAGGTGTGCATCAGGGAATTCAGATGGCAGATCAATGGGGCACATCGTGCCTTAGAGAACTGACAGAGTAAAATAGAATTGTGTATCCTTTCATTCTGTGTACCAACAGTCCCTTGAAACTAATCAGCAAATGATGAAGACAATCAAGAACCTGATGCCCCAATATGCTAGGTGTGATAAGTGGTTCTTGTTGAAGAGCAACATCAGAGACTAGAAGACCCGATCTGCTTCTATGTGAAGGACACTCTTTGATGGGGGAATTTTTGGAGCTAGCGCTCACACCAATGGCATGTCAGTTCTTGCTCCTCTTTTAAGTCCAAGGTGATTTCTGGCAAGTCATTATGTTTTGAACAGGGGCCTCAGTAGTATAAGAAAGAAGGCTCTGTGAAGCACAGAGAATGGTGAAATTACACTCAGGTCTCAAAGTGGAAGGACTGATCTGGATAAGTCTCCGGGCAGCAAATGGTCCAATGCACCTCTGTGTCTGTGGCCTCCTGGAGAGGGGATGATGATGTCACTGTTGTCTTTTTGTGATAGATGTGGGCACTGATATGTGATTGGCCAGGCAACTTCTGGTCACGGAATATAGCTCCATGCCTGGCAGACAACAGAGTGCAAATCTCTGAGTAGATCGAATTCTGTGGTTGTGTTCAGGCTGTTCCTTCCTCCTGATGCCCTGAGCATCAGTCCCTGTTGAGTAGTTTCCTGTTGACAGAGCCTCCTGAAAAAGCAACATAAAGGAACCTTCATTTTGGACTTTCAGGATGGTGAGAAATACACTTCTCTTATTGAAGCAACACATTGTATAATATTTTGGTCTGAAAATCAGACACTTTATCAGTCAGGGAGGAAAAAGCGAAAGCACAATGAGACAATATGCTACTTTTTCAAAAATGCCATGATCAACCTAAGAGAACAGATCACAGGAGTGTTGAAAATGTGATGTGGAAGAACTGGAATGCTCACATGTCTCTGCTGGATACATAGAATGATACAGCTACCATGGAAAACAATTCTCTATTTGTCAAGGATGTTGAGAATGAAAATATCACGTGCCCATTGATACATACACAATAGTGTTTAAAATGGATGCCCAGAGACTCCTAAACATAATTCAGAACTGCACTGTAGATAATGACAAAACTGTAGAAACACAATATCAGATCAGCTGATGAATGCATTAGTGAAGTTGTTATATGTATAAAGTGGAAAGAGATACAGTCATAAAGGTGACAGAAGTCCAGAAGCTGGCCACTGACAGAAAATATCTTGAAAAATTGGCAAGAAAAAGAAGCTAGCATCCCAAGGCCACATAGGCTGTCTCTTCATTAAGATAACAGAACGACAATGCCAAATTCATAGGGAAGCAGGCAGATCAGTGTTTGCCAGGACACAAGGTGTGGGGTAGCGTGGATGGGAAGTGAAAGGTGCATATCTTGGATATCTATTGATTGCTTGTAATCAGAAAAATAGCATTAGACTGTAAAGATTGAGAAGATCACAAAACTGTTGGCATATTACAAATCTGAATTGTATTTTTTAAAGGTTTTGATGGCAAACTGGTGGTGTGAATTTTACCAAACAATGTAAGGGATATTCCCTGTAGGTCACCTCTCCTAAACCACAAGTCCTCTAGACCATTGTGGATCCATGAGAAAGCTCCTCATTTCTAAAAACAAACACTGCCAGTGAAATTTAGGTCCCAATGGGAAAGGTGCCTTTGCTAGAAATAAGTGCGTTGGTGGATATTTGACTGATGGAATAGATTACAGTTTTAGAGAGAGAGCATGGATTTTTGTAAGGAGGATTCACAAATTTCATTCACTGAGAATTGAAAATGAGAGAATCATTACAATTTAAATAAGTCTCTGAAACCAAATGTTACGGGCCTCCTCACCTGTGAACATAGATATTTCGTTAGAGTGGAAAGGAAGGATTGATCAGAGAGCCAGGGCAATGGCTGTGGTCTCTTGCTGGGTTCAAGCCTGGGCTATCCTGAAGGACCTGGAGACTAAATCAGGCTAAAACTCAAATTGCTGCAGATCTGCAGTGCCTCTCCCATTCTCTTCCTGGTTACTGAGGGCATCCTTTGGCGCCCCTACCTGTTTCATCTTTTACATGTTGTGCAAGTTGTGTGCATACTTTAATTCTCTGATCTTCATAATTGATGAAACATACCCAATTTTCAACCTTTTACTCATAGCGCCTGTACATTTTGCATGTGGAACTCCATGTGTGTTCAGAATATCTATCGTGACTTCCATTTCGTTGTTACATCACCTGCTAGGTTGTGGCAGAGAATGTCTTTCCCCAGAGAAATTCACTGTCTTTGACAAGTAGAATATGGATAACCACAGTATCTACTGAGCCAGCTACTATGCCCACACACAAAGAATGTGGACCTTCCTTTCTTTCTTAGGTAATTCCTGGAGAAACTGACCTATACCAAACTACTTCCAACACTCTGAAATCAGCCGCTTTTTAGTCATGCATTGGGAAATTCAGATGGCAGATCCATGGAGCTCATACTTCGAGTCAGAACTGACAGAGCACCATACAAATGTATATCCTTCCTCTCTATGTACCAACACTCTGGACACTGCTCAGCAAATGATGAGGACAATCAAGAACCTGATGCTAACACTTGCAAGGTATGATAAGTGGTTCTTGTTGAAAATCACCATCAGAGACTAGAAGACCCGATCTGATTCTCTAGGGAGCTCACATTCATCTGGTAATACTCTTTGATGGGGCTCTTTTTTGAGCAAGGACTCATTCTAACTGCATGTCTGTTCTTGCTCCTCATTGATGAGGCAAGGTGATTCCTCGCAAGTCATTATGGCTGGGCCCAAGGACCTCGGTAGTATGAGAAAGAAGGCTCTACGGAGTAAAGAGAATGGAGAAGTCACAATTAGGGCTCAAAGTAGAAAGACTGTCCTGTATAAGTCTTGGCAGCAAATGGTCCTGGGCACCTCTGTGGCTTAGGACTCCTGGAGAGGGGCTGATGATGTCAGAGTTGTATTTTTTTGACACATGAGCATACTGATATGTGATTGGCCTGGTGGCTATTGGGCATGGATTACAGCTCCAGTGCTGGTCAGTCAACTGAGTGTGAGTCTGTGAGGAGAGTGTCTTCTGTGACTTTCCGTGGTCTATTCTTTCCTCCTGACACCCTCAGCCTCAGACCATGCTGTGCAGTTTCCTCTTGACATACACTCCTGAGAAAGAAATGTTCTCTCACCTTCATTTGGACTTAAAGACAGTGAGAAAGACGCTTCTGTTATTGAAGCCACACACTCTATAACATTTTGCTATGAAAATCAGACAGTTTATCACTCAGGGAGTGAAACTTGAAACCACAATGAGATAGTATACTACTCCTTCAAGAATGCTGTGATCAACTAAAGAGAAAAGATTGCATGTGTGTTGACAATGCGATGTGGAAGAACTGGAATGCTCACATGTCTCTGATAGATATATAGAATAATATACATACTGTGGAAAACAGTTCTCTATTTGTGCAGTATTTTGAGAATGAAAAAAACCAAGTGACCATTCATATATACAAACTAGTGTTTAAAAGCCATGCCCAGAAACTACTAAACAGAATTCAGAACTGAACTTTAGATAATGAACAAAAAGGAAGCAACACAGTATCAGTTCAACTGATGAATGCATCAGTGAAGGTGGTATATGTATAAAATTAAATAAGATACAGTCACAAATGTGCATAAAATGAAAGAAGACTCCGTCATAATGTTGACAGAAGTCCTGATACGGGCCACACAAGAAAGTATCTTGTGAAACTTGCACAAGAAACAAGCTGACATCCCAAGGACACATGCGCTTCTTCTCCATTAAGATAACAGAAACAATTGAAATGCATAGGGAAAGAAGGCAGGTGAGTGTTTGCCAGGGCGCAATGTGTGGGGCAGTATGGATGGGAAGTGAAAGTTGCATGGCTTGGGTTTCTATTGATTGCTTGTAATCAGAAAAATGATATTAGACAGCGAGTTTTGAGGAAAGCACAATGATGTTGTCATATTACTAAATGAATTGTATTTTTCAAAGTTTCCAGAGGCAAACTGTGATGTGAATTTTAACAAAACAATGTAAGGGATATTACAAGTAGGGCACCTCTCCTAAAATACAAGTCCTCTAATGTTATGATTGCCTGCCTCCTAGACTCTTTAGGCTACATGAGAAAGCCCCTCAGTTCTAATAACAACACTGCCCGTGAAATTTAGGTCCCAAAGGGAGTAGTTCCTTTGCTAGAAATGAGTATTGGGGTGGATATTTGCCTGATGGAATAGGTTACTGTTTTGCAGAGGGAGCAAAGGAGTGAAATGAAAAGGAGAGAATCATTACACATTGAAAGCGGTCTCTGAAACAAACCTAAATGACATCCTCACTGTGAGCATGGAAATTTCTTTCGAGTAGAAAATAAAAATTGGTCAGACAGATGTTGCAAGATCTGTGGTTTCTTGTGGGATTCAAGCCTGGGCTATCCTCAAGGAACAGGAATCTAAATCAAGATAAAACTCGGATTGCTGCAGATGCGCTGTGCCCCTCCCATTCTCTTCCATGTTACTGAGGGCCTCCTACGGCATGCCTATCTGTTTCATCTTTTGGGTTTTCTCATGTTATGTGAGTTTCTTTAATATTCTGACCTTCATAATTGAGGAAACATTCCCAATTTTCACACTTTTACTAATAAATTCTGTACATTTTGCATGTGGGACTCCATGTGTGGTCAGTGACTCAATCCTGCCTTCCAATTCATGTTACGTCACCTGGTAAGGGGTGGCAGAGAGTGTCTTCCCCAGGAAAATCAGTGTCTTTGACAAATAGAATATGGGTACTTACAGTATATACAGACCCAGCTACTGAACGCACACAAAAAGAATGTGGGCCTTCCTTTCTTTCTTAGGTAATTCTTGGTGAACCTGACACCTACAGGATTATATCCAACAATCTGAAATCAGCCGGTAGATAGGCAAGAATCGGGGAATTCAGAAGGCAGACCTATGGAGTCCATCCTGCCTGTCAGTACCGACAGTGCACCATACAAATATGTATCCTTCCTCACAGTGTAGCAAAACTTTCTTGACACTACTCAGCAAATGATGTGGACATTCAAGAACCTGATGCCCAAACTTGCTAGGTATGGTAAGTGGTTCTTGATGAAAATCACCATCAGAGTTATAAAGGCTGATCTGTTTCTGTCTGGAGCTCACATTCATCCAGTAATAGTCTTTAATAGGGACCTTTTTGGATACAGCATTCAAAACAAGGGTATGTCCATTCTTGTTCCTCTTTGAAGTGGCAAGGTGATTCCTAGCAAGTCATCATGGCTGGGCCCAAAGGCTAATATAGTGTGAGAAAGATGGCTGTACAGAATACAGAGAATGGTGAAATCACACTCAGGGTTCATAGTACAAGGACTGTCCTGGATAAGTCTCTGGGCAGCAAATGGTCCAAAGCACCATGTGGCTGTGGAATCCTTGGAGAGGTGATGATTTTGTCAGAGTTCTCTTTTTGTGACACCAGTGGATACATATCTGTGATTGGCCATGCGGCTGCTGGGCACAGACTAAAGCACCAGTACTGTGTGGACAACAGAGTGTGAATCTGTGAGAGGAGTGATTATGTGGCTCTGCTCAGGCTGTTCTTTCCCCCGGACACCCTCTTCATACACCCTCTGCATAATACACGACCTGCACTACAAGAAATACTAAAGGAGGCTATTCGACCACTATCTGCAGGGACAATTTGTGACAATCAAAACATAAAAATGGGGAGAGTAAAGGCCTGAACTTGATTATGGGAATGGAGAAAGTAAGCATGCTGAAGAAAATGGAATACTCCAAATATCAAACTTTCTTTTACACAAACTGAACTGTAACCACTCAACATAATCCAGAACTGAAATATATACTGTAATGAAAGAAGAAACAGAGGAAAAACATCATAGAATGCCACTACACAGAAATAACATACAACAACAAACAGTCAAAGAAACAATGGAGACACAGCCTTACCAGAAAAATAAATATAGAATGACAGGAAATCCTTATATACCAATAATGACCATACATGTAAATGGACTGAGCTCACCAATATAAAGGCACAGAGTAGCAGATTTGATCAAAAAGCTAAACCCAACCATAAGCTGTCTCCAAGAGACACATCTCAGCTACAAAGAAAAGAATACACTCAAAGTAAAAGGGTAGAAATGGAAACTCCAAACAAATGGTATCCAGAGAAATTCAGACTAGCCATATTGATATCAGATGAAACAGACTTCAGTGTGAAAATGGTAACAAGAGAAAAAGAGGGCATTTCATAATGGTAAAGGGGAATATACAACAACAACACATAACAGTCCTCAATATTTATGCCCCCATCAGTGAGCATGAAAATATACCAAGCAACAGATAACAGAACTAAAGGGAGAAATTGACCAAAACACAATTATACTTGGGGACTTGAATACATCACCAATGGCAATGGATAGATCATCCAAACAGAAAATAAATAACGAAATAGCAGCCCAAAATGACACATTAGATGAAATTGACATAATTGACATTTATAGAGCACTTCATCCTAAAGCATCAGACTATACATTTTTTTCTCATGTACGTGGAACATTCTCAAAGATAAACCATAAATTGGGACAAAAAATCAGCCTCAGCAAATTTAAGAAGATTGAAATCATACCTAGCATATTCTCTGATCACAGAGAAAATGGATATCAACTGCAAAAAGAAATCAGAAAAAAACACAAATACATGGAGATTAAACAACATACTTTTAAAGAAAGATCAGGTTAAAGAAGAAATTAGAGGAGAGATCAAAATAAACATAGAAATAAATGAAAATGAAAATACATCTTACCAAAATTATGGGATGCAGCATTAGCAGTTTTAAGAGAGAAATTTATATCATTATATGCCTCTCTCAAGAAACAAGAACAATCCCAAATAAATAAGCTCATGTTACACCTTAAAGAACTAGAAAAGGAAGAACAAATGAAACCCAAGTTCAACAGAGAAAGGAAATGACAAAAATCACAGCAGAACTAAATGAAATAAAGAACAAAAAGAAATTTAAAAAAATTAATGTGAAAAAGAGCTCGTTCTTTGAAAGATTAACAAAATTGAAAACCCTTGGCTAGACTCACTAAGATAAATAGAAAGAAGACACTAATTAACAAAATCAGAAATGAAAAAGTGGAAGTTATCATGGACACCACAGAAATAAAAAGGATCTTCCAAGAATACTATGAAAGACTACATGCCACCAAATACAATAACCTAGAAGAAATGGACAAGTTCTTAAAATATAGCCTTCATACGCAGAACCATGAAGAACTGGAAAAACTAAACAGACATATCACCAGTAACGAAATTGTATCAGTCATCCAAAACCTTCCTAAAAGCAAAAGCCCGGGGCCAGATGGTTTCACTAGTGAATTCTACCAAACCTTCAAAGAGGATCTAATACCAATACTGTTCAAACTCTTCCAAAGAAGAGACATTACTCCCCAACTCATTTTATGAGGCAAACATTACCCTGATACCAAAACCTGGTAAGGACAACACAAAAAAAGAAAATTACGCACCAATATAGCTGATGAATACAGATGCAAAAATCCTAAACAAAATTACAGCAAATCAAAACAACAATGCATTAAAAAGATTATATGTCGTGACCAACTGGGATTCATCCCAGGGGCACAAGGATGATTCATCATCTGCAAATCCATCATTGTGATACATCACATAAACAAAATAAAGGACAAAAATTATATGATTATATCAATATATGGAGAAAAAGTATTTGACAAGATACAACATCCATTTATGATTAAAACACTTAATAAAATTGGTATAGAAGTAAATACCTTAAGATAATAAAGGGCATATGTGACAAGCCCTCAGCATACCTCATAACTAATGGTGAAAAACTGAAGTCCTTTGCTGTATGTTCAGGAACACGACAGGGCTGTCCCCTATCACCTCTGCTTTTCAACATAGTGTTGGAGGTCCTTGCCAGAGCAATCAGGCAAGAGAAAAAATAAAATGACTCCATATTAGGAATGAAGAAGTAAAATTGTCACTCTTTGCAAATGACGTGATGTTATAGATAGCATACCCTAAAGACCCCACCAAAAAGCTATTAGAAAAAGTCAACGAATACAGTAAAGCTGCTGGCTACAAAATCAACTTACAAAATTCCATTGCATTCCTATATACTAACAATGAAATCTCAGAAAAAAAAACCAAAAACAAAAACACACTACTTTTGCAATTGCATAAAAAATAATAACATACCTAGGAATAACCTTAATCAAAGATGTGAAATACCTATATGCTAAAAACTATTAGACCTTTTTAAAAGAAATTGAAGACAACACAATGAAATGAAAAGACATTTCGTGTTCATGGATTGGAAGAATCAACATAGTTAAAATGGCCATATTACCCAAAGCAATATACAAATTTAATGAAATCACCATAAAAATCCCAATGACATTTTTAAAGGAAATATAACAAAAAAACATCAGATTTGTTTAGAACCACAAAATTCCCTGAATAGCCAAAGCAATCTTAAGAAAAAAGAACAATACTGGAGGTATCCCACTCCCTGACTTTAGCTTGTACTATAGGTCTACAATAATAATAACAGAATGGTATTGGCTGAAAAACAGACACATAGACCAATGGAATAGAATTGAGAACCCAGAAATAAAACCACGTAAATATGGACAGATAATTTTTGACAAAGAACAAGAAACATGCAAAGGAGAAAAGACAGCCTCTTCAATAAATGGTGATGGGAGAATTGGATAGCCCAATACCAAAGAATGAAAGTGGACTACTATCTTTCACCGTGTACCAAAATTAATACGAAATGGATCAATGACTTAAGCATAAGACATGACACAATAAACGGCATAGAAGAAAACAAAATTAATAAACTGATGGACCTTGCATTCAAAGAGCATTTTATGAATTTGACTCCAAAGGTAAGGGAAGTAAAAACTAAAATAAATGAATGGGACTATATAAAAGCTTCTGCAGAACCAAAGAAACCATAGACAAAATAAAGAGGCAATCAAATTACTGGGAGAAGATTTTTGCAAACAGTGTCTCCGATAAGGGGCTAATATCCAAAATATACATGGAACACATGGAACTCAACAGCAAAAAAAACAAACAACCCAATTGAAAAATGGGCAGAGGACCTGAAGAGACATTTCTCCAAAGAGGACCCACAAATGGCAAATAGTTATAGGAAAAAATGCTCAACATCACTAATCATCAGAGAAATGCAAATAAAAACCACCAGGAGATATCACCTCACTGCAGTCAGAATGGCTATCATCAACAAGACAAATAGTAACAAGTGTTAGAGAAGCTGTGGAGAAAAAGGAACCCTCATACACTGTTGGTGGGAATGCAGACTGGTGCAGCCATTATGGAAGGCAGTATAGATGTTCCAAAAAATTTGTGAATAGAATTACCGTATGACCCAGAAATCCCTCTCCTGGGTATCTACCCAAAAAATCTGAAAACATTTATACATAAAGACACGTGTGCTCGAATGTTCACTGCAGCTTTGTTTACGGTGGCCATGACATGGAAACAACCAAAATGTCCTTCGATAGATGAATGGATAAAGAAGTTGTGGTATATATACACAATGGAATACTATTTGGGGGTAAAATTAGATGATATAGGAACACTTGTGACAACATGGATGGATCTTGAGAGTATACTGCTAAGTGAAATAAGTCAGACAGAAAAAGCAGAGACCCATATGATTTCACTGATATGTTGTATATAAACCAAAAAAACAAAAGAACAAGACAAACAAATGAGAAACAGAAACTCATAGACACAGACAATAGTTTAGTGGTTAACAGAGGGTAGGGGGAATGGGGGTTGGGAGAGGTGGGTAAGAGGGATCAAATATATGATGATGGAAGCAGAACTGAATCTGGGTGGTGAACACACAATTGGATTTATAAATTATGTAATACAGAATTGTACACCTGAAATTCTATGTAATTTTACTAACGATGGTCATCCAAATAAATTTGAAAAAAAGATAAAACATATATCAACTATTCAGAAAAAAAGGAAAGTACAATGAGACAATATGCTACTCCTGGAAGAATGCTGTGATCAACCAAAGAGAAAAGATCACATGTGTGTTGACAATATGATGTGGAAGAACTGGAACGTTCACATGTCTCTGGTGGTTATATAGAATAATATAGCTACCATGGAAAACACTTCACTATTTTCCAGTATGTTGATAATGGCGATATCATGTGACAATCGATATATACACAATGGTGTTTAAAACAGATTCCCAGAAACTCCTAAACATAATTCAGAACTGTACTGTAGATAATGACAAAAATGTAGAAACACAATATCAGTTCAACTGATGAATGTATTACCGAAGTGGTATATGTATAAAATGAAACAAGATACAGTCATAAAGTAGAAAAGAAGTCCTGATGCTGGCCACCACAAGACAGTAACTTGAGCAATTAGCAAGAGAAAGAGATAGCATCCGAAGGCCACATACACTGTCTCGCGATTAAGATATCAGAACAACAAAATCAACTTCATAGGGAATGAAGGCTTGTCAGTGTTTGCCAGGGAGCAAGTTGTGGGGCAATGTGGATGGGAAGTGAAAGTTTCAAATCTTGGGTTTTCTATTGATTGCTTGTAATCAGAAAATTGCATTAGACAGCAAGGACTGAGGAAACCACAATGCTGTTGGACTATTACAAAGATGAATCATATATTTTAAAGGTTCCATTGGCAAACTGGTCATGTGAATATACAAAAATAATGTAAGGCATATTCCCTGTAAGTCACCTCACCTAAACCATATGTCTTCTAATGCTGTTGTGGCCCTGCCTCCTAGAAGATTTGGGCTACATGAGAAACTTCACAGTTCTAAAAGAAACAATGCCAGGGAAGTAATGTCCGAATGGGAGAAGTGCCCTTGCTAGAAATAAGTGTGGTGGTGAATATTTCCCTGATGGAGTAGATTACCATTTCACAGAGAAAACACTGATTTTGGAAATAAGTTTTCACAGATTTCATTCACTGTGAATTGAAAGGGAGAGAATCATTACGCATTGAAGAAGTCTCCGAAACAAAACATGATGGGCCTCCTCACCTTTGAGCATAGATATTCTCTTCGAGTGGAAATGAAGGATTGTGAGAGAGTCAGGGCAATGGCAGTGGTCTCTTGCAGGGTTCAACCCAGGGCTATCCTAAAGGACCTGGAGTCTAAATCAGGCTACAACTCGTATTCCTTTGGATCTGCTGAGCCTGCCCCTTTCTCTTCCATGTTTATGAAGGTCTCCTATTGTATGCCTATCTGTTTCATCTTTTACACTTTGCACATGTTGTGTGTGTCACTTTAATATTCTGTTCTTCATGATTGAGGAAACAATCCCAATTTTCACACTTTTACTCAAAGAATCTGTACATTTTGCATGTGGCCCGCCATGTGTGGTCAGTGAATCTATTGTGACTTCTAATTCTTTAAGTCATCTGCTAAGGGATGGTAGAGAGTGTGTTTCCTAGAGAAATTCAGTGTCTTGGACAAGTAGAATGTGGAGAACTACAGTGTATACCAAAACAATTCCTGAGCCCACACACAAAGAAAGTGGACCTTCCTTTCTTTCTTAGGTAATTCCTGGTGAATCTGACCTCTACTTATTACATCCATCCCTCTGAAATCAGCTGGTTGATAGGCATACAATGGGAAACTCAGATGACAGATCAATGGAGCCTATCCTGCCTGTCAGATCTGACAGAGCACCATACAAATGTGTATCCTTCCTTATCCATGTACCAATACTCCCTTGACACTACTCAGCAAATGATGAGGACAATCAAGGAACTGATGCCCAAACTTGCTAGGTATGATAAGTGGTTCTTGATGAAAATCACCATCAGAGACTAGAAGACCCATTCTTCGATCTGGAGCTCACGTTCATCCGGTAACACTCTTTGATGGGGCACTTTTTGGAGCCAGCGCTCACACCAACTGCACATCAGTTCTTACTCCTCTTTGAAGTCCAAGGTGACTCCTGGCAAGTTATTAGGGCTGGGCCCAGGCGCCTATGTAGTATGACTAAGAAGGCTCTACAGAGCACAGAGAATGGTGTAGTCACACTCAGGGCTCAAAGTAGGACTGTCCTGGATAACTCTCTGGGCACAATTTGTCCAAACACCTTTGTGGCTGAGGCCTCCTGGAAAGGTTATGATGATGTCACAGTTGACATTTTGTGACACATGAGGACACTGATATTTGATTGCCCAGGCACCTCTGGGCATGGATTACAGCTCCAGTACTGGGCAGACAACAGAGTGCGAGTCTGTGAGGAGAGCAACTTCTGTGGCTCTGCTCAGGCTGTTCTTTCCTCTTGATGCCCTCAGCATCAGACCCTGCTGAGCAGTTTCCATTTGACAGAGACTCCTGAGAAAACAACGTTCTGGCTCCTCCATCTTGGACTTTCAGGATTGTTAAAAATACACTTATCTTATTGAAGCCATACAGTGAATAACGTTTTGTTATGAAATCCGGACACTTTCTCAGTCAGGGAGGGAAAATCGAAAGCACAATGAGACAATATGCTTCTCCTTCAATAATGTGATCAACCAAGGAGAAAAGATTACATGTGTTGACTGTGTGATTTGGAAGAACTGAATGCTCACATGTCTCTCCTGGAAACAAAGAATGATATAGCTACATTGGAAAACAGTTCTCTATTTGTCCAGTGTGTTGAGAATGAAAATGTCACATGGCCATTGACATATACATAATAGTGTTTAAAAACGGATGCCCAGAAACTCCTAAACAGAATTCAGAACTGCAGTGTAGATAATGGCACAAATGGAGAGACACAGTATCATGTCAACTGATGAATGCATTAGCGACGGTGGTACATATATCAAAGGAAACAGGATACAGTCAAAATGTGACAGTAGTCCTGTTGTTGGAAACCGCAAGAAAGTCACTTGAGAAATTGGCAACAGAAAGTCACTAGCATCCCAATGTATCAAAAGCTTTCTCTCGATGAAGATAACAGACCAACAATATCAAATTCTTGGGGAAAGAAGGCAGGTCAGTGTTTTCCAGGGCACAAGGTATGGGTCATCGTGGATGGGAAATGAAATTTGCATGGCTTGGATTTCTGTTGATATATTGTAATCAGAAAAATGGTATATGACAGCACGAATTGAGGAAAGCACAATGCTGTTGGCATATTACAAAACTCTGGCATTTTTTAAAAATGATTGTTTATTTTAATGAAGTTTTTTGTTTATTGGCATGAAAATTATTAGTGAAATTACATAGATTTCAGGTTTACAATTCTGTATTACATCATCTATAAATCCCGTTGTGTGTACACCACCCAGAGTCAGTTCTCCTTCCATCACCATATATTTGCTCCCCCTTTCTCTCATCTCCCACCCCCAACCCCCCTTTCCCTCTGGTAACCACTAAACTATAGTCTGTGTCTTTGAGTTTCTGTTTCTTATTTTTTTGTCTTGTTCTTTTCTTGTTTGCTTTTTTATATACAACACATCAGTGAAATCATATGGTTCTCTGCTTTTTCTGTCTGACTTATTTTGCTTAGCATTATATGCTCAAGATGCATTCATGTTGTCACAAATCTTCCTACATATTCTTTTTTTTACCACAGAATAGTATTCCATTGTGTATATACATCACAACTTCTTTATCCATTCATCTATCAAAGGATATTTTTGTTTGTTTGTTTACTTTTTTTTAATTTATTGGGGTGACAACTGTTAGTAAAATTACATAGATTTCAGGTGTACAATTATGTATTATATCATCTATAAATCCCATTGTGTGTTCACCACCCAGAGTCAGTTCTTCCATCGCCATATATTTGATCCCCCTTACCCTCATCTCCCACCCCCAACACCCCATACCCTCTGGTAACCACTAAACTATTGTCTGTGTCTATGAGTTTCTGTTTCTCATTTGTCTTGTTCTTTTGTTGTTTTTGTTTTACCACATATCAGTGAAATCACGTGGTTCTCTGCTTTTTCTGTCTGACTTATTTCGCTCAGCATTACACTCTCAAGATCCTTCCATGTTGTCACAAATGTTCCTATATCATCTTTTCTTACCACCGAATAGTATTCCATTGTGTATATATACCACAACTTCTTTATCCATTCATCTATCGAAGGACATTTTGATTGTTTCCATGTCTTGGCCACTGTAAACACAGCGGCAATGAACATTGGCACAAACGTGCCAATTACAAATACATGGAGATTAAACAACATACGTTTAAAGAACGACTGGGTCAAAGAAGAAGTTAGAGGAGAGATCAAAAGATGCATAGAAACAAATGACAATGAAAATACATCCTAACAAAATTTTTGGGATGCAGCGAAAACAGTTTTAAGAGGGAAATTTATCTCATTACAGGCCTATCGCAAGAAACAAGAAAAATCTCAAGTAAATAGCCTCATGTACACCTTAAACAACTAGAAAAAGAAGAACAAGTGAACCCAAGGTCAGCAGAAGAAAGGAAATAACAAAAATCAGAGCAGAAGTAAATAAAATAGAGAACAAAAGACAATAGAAAAAAATAATGTGACAAAGAGCTGGTTCTTTGAAAAGATTCACAAAATTGACAAACCCTTGGCTAGACTCACTAAGATAAAAAGAGAGAAGACTCTTATAACAAAATCAGAAATGAAAAAGGGGAAGAAATACAAAGGATCATCCAAGAATAATATGAAGGACTATATGCCACCAAATTCAATACCCTAGAAGAAATGGACAAGTTCAAGAAACATATAGCCTTCCTAGGCTGAACTATTAAGAACTGGAAAATCTAAACAGACCGATCACCAGTAACGAAATTGAATCAGTCATCCAAAACCTTCCCAAAAGCAAAAGTCCAGGACCAGATGGCTTCACTAGTGAATTCTACCAAACCTTCAAAGAGGATCTAATACCAATTCTGCTCAAGTTCTTCCAAAAAATTCAAGAAAAGACACTACTCCCCAACTCATTTTATGAGGCCAGCATTACCCTGATGTCAAAACCTAGTAAGGACAACAAGAAAAAAAGAAAAATACAGACCAATATCTCTGATGAATACAGATGCAAAAATCCTAAACTAAATTCCCGCAAATCAAATACAACATACATTAAAAGATTATTTGTCACATCCCTAAAGACTCCACCAAAAAGCTTTTAGATACAATCCACAAATGCATAAAGTTGCTGGTTCAAAATCAACATACAAAAGTCCATTGCATTCCTATATACTAACAATGAAATCTCAGAAAAAGAAATACAAAAAACAATTCCTTTTGCAATTGCAGCAAAATGAATAAAATACCTAGGAATCAATTTAACCAAGGATGTGAAAGACCTATATGCTGAAAACTACACGACATTTTAAAGAGAAATTGAAGAAGTCACAAAGAAATTGAAAGACATTCTGTCCTCATGGATTGCAAGAATCAACATAGTTAAAATGGCCATATTAACCAAAGCAATATACAGATTTAATGCAACCCCCATCAAAATCCCAATGGCATTTTTAAAGAAATAGAACAAAAAAAAAATCATCAGATTTGTGTGGAACCACAAAAGACCCCAAATAGCCAAAGCAATCTTAAGAAAAAAGAACAATACTGGAGGTATCCCACTTCCTGACTTTGGCTTGTACTACAGGGCTACAATAATCAAAACAGCATGGTTTTGGCAGAAAAAGCAGACACATAGACCAACGGAATATTATTGAGAACTCTGAAATGAAACCACATAAATATGGACAGATAATTTTTGACAAAGAACTAAAAACATACAATGGAGCAAAGACAGCCTCTTCAATAAATGGTGCTGGGAGAATT
Organism: Rhinolophus sinicus; assembly: GCF_036562045.2. NCBI lineage: Eukaryota > Metazoa > Chordata > Mammalia > Chiroptera > Rhinolophidae > Rhinolophus > Rhinolophus sinicus. The sequence continues at coordinate 6,691 of NW_027423814.1, read as the reverse complement.
GGATAGCCACGTGCAAAACAATGAAATTAGACTGCTATTTGTCACCATGTACCAAAGTTAATTCAAAATGGATCAAAGACTTAAGCATAAGACCTGACACAATAAACATACGTATTAAACTTACGGACCTTGAGTTCCAAGAGCATTTTATGAATTTGACTCCAAAGGCAATGCAAGTAAAAGCTAAAATAAACAAAAGGGACTATATGAAACTTAAAAGCTTCTGCACAGAAAAAGAAACAATCAACACAATAAAGAGGCAACCACTGAATGGGAGAAGACTTTTGCAAATGGTGCTTCCTTAAGGGCCTAATATCCAAAATATACAAGGAACTCATGAAACTCAACAACAAAAAACAAACAAAATAATTGAAAAATGGGCAGAGGAACTGAAGAGACATTTCTTCAAAGAGGACATACAAATGGCAAATAGACATATGAAAAAAAGCTCAACATCACTAATAATCAGAGAAATGCAAATAAAACCCGTAATGAGCTACCACCTCACCACAGTCAGAATGGGTATCACCAACAATACAAATAGTAACAAGTGTTGGAGAGGCTGTGTAGAGAAAGGAACCCTCATACACTGTTGGTGGGAATGCAGACTGGTGCAGCCATTATGGAAGACAGTGTGGAGATTCCTCAAAAGATTAGCAATAGTATTACCATATGATCCAGCAACCCCTCTCCTTGGTATCTACCCAAAAAATCTGAAAACATTTATATATAAAGACATGGATGGGGAGTTCCGGAAAAATGGTGGAGTGAGGTGAGCCTCTGTAAAGCTCCCCTGGAATTTACAAAGAATCAAACAACAAAAACTCCACAAAGGACTCCGTGCACAGCAGACAGGCAAGACGAAGAGGCCCACTACCGACTGAAATCACCTACAGGTGTGAGATTCCCGCAAGTGGGGGGAGAAGAAAGGGAGAAGTGCGCGGAGACGGAGCCACGGGGGTGCAGGACTCAGACCCAGCTCAGTGCGCCCAGCTCGCTGCTTCCTGGAACTACCACAGCTGCGGGAGATCGGACTGCTAGGGCTCCGCCAGGGCGTCACAGAGCTGAGGGGACAGAATATAACACGGCTGAACCCAACACTCATGGCAGAGACCTCGGAGAAAAGACGGAGGGAAAAAGGCTGAAAATGGTGGTTTAAGCCCGCACTGCCGAGGAGAGAATGGAGCCTTAGGCACTGAGACTAGCCGCCCCCTCCCTCCCCTCCCAGAGCTCGCCCCGCCCCCACCTGCCCGGTGCTAGAAGCGAAACAGTAGCAGTGTCAGATCACAACAACAGAAAATTTGCTATATTTGAGAACTGTGGCACAGAGACACAAATTCACAGCCCAACAAGTTCCGGCAAAGGAAGGGAGGTGTGGAAGCAGGACCGGCTGTGGTGGTGGTTGCCGCCATTGCTCTGGGCCACCTCTCACAGCTCACCCCGCCCCTGGCCCCACCTATCTGGGCGAATCCCTTCATGAGTAAACAGAACTGCTGAAACATACGGGCTCTGAATCAGGAGCTGGAAGAGCTTTGGAACATCAAAAGCTCTCCGCGTACCCACCGGGACACTGCGCCCTGTGACCTAGACGAACTATTAACAGAGGAGAAGCCCATCTCCCAGGGAATCCCCCCAGTGTGTGACAAGCGGGAATAGTGCAGAGAAAACATAGCACTACCTTGTGAGAGAGGAAAAAAAAAGAGCCTGCAGTCAGAGAAAAAGTAAAACATTCTACCAGCAAGTACTGGAAAACAAAAGAAAGACCTCTTCCTATCAACTTGTTGCAGAAGTCACTCCTGTAGATGTCTAGGAAGAGAAATAGTAAACCAGTAATCGCCATGAATAACCAAGGCAACAAGATAGCTCAGAAAGAAAGTGAAAAATCTCCAGAGAAGACACTTAAAGATACAGAAATATGTGACTTAAATGACAGAGAATTCAAGATTGCAGTTCTGAAAAAACTCAACGAGATACAAAAAAACACAGATAGGCAGTTAAATGAACTCAGAAACTAAATCAAAGAAAAGCATGAGCATTTTACGAAAGAGATTGAAATTATAAAAAAGAACCAAATAGAATTTCTGGTGATTAAGAACTCAATAGAAGAAATTAAGACTGAAATAACCAGCTTATGTAGTAGAGTTGACCAGATGAGGAAAGAATCAGTGACATCAAAGATAGAAACCTGGAAATGACACAGATATAAGAAGAAAGAGACTTGAGACTTCAAATAAATGAAAGAACTCTACAAGAACTTTCAGACTCCATCAGAAAGAGCTATATAAGAATAATGGGCATACCAGAAGGAGAAGAAAGAGAAGGGAACAGAGAATATATTCAAACTAATTGTCGATGAGAACTTCCCAAACTTGTGGACAGAACTGGACCCTCGAATCCAAGAAGCAAATAGAACACCTAATTACCTCAATCCCAAAATGCCGTCTCCAAGGCACATTGTATTGAAGCTGTCTAAAATCAATGGCAAAGAAAGAATCCCCATGGCAGCCAGGGAAAAGAAGATGGTAACTTACAAAGGAAAGCCCATTAGATTATCACCAGATTTTTCAGCAGAAACTCTACAAGCCAGGAGGGAGTGGAACCAAACATTCAAACCATTGAAAGACAGAAATCATGACCCAAGTATAATATATCCAGCAAAGATATCCTTTAGATATGAAGGAGGAATAAAGACCTTTCCAGACATACAGAAGCTGAGGGAATTTTCTAATACACGACCTGCACTACAAGAAATACTAAAGGAGGCTTTTCAACCACCATCAACAGGGACAATTTGTGGCAACCAAAACTCAAAAAGGGGGAGAGTAAAGGCCTGAACCCGAATATGGGAATGGAGAAAGTAAGCGTGCTGAAGATAATGGAATACTCTAAATATCAAACTTACTTTTACATATACTTAAGGGTAACCACTCAAAAAAATCCAGAACTGAAATATATACTGAAATAAAAGAAGAAACAGAGGGAAACATTATAGAATACCACCACACAGAAAATCAGGTGTAGCCATAATGATATCAGATGAAACAGACTTCAAGGTGAAAAAGATAACAAGAGACAAAGATGGACATTTCATAATGGTGAAGGGGACTGTACAACAAGAAGACATAACAGTCATCAATATTTATGCCCCCAAAAAGTGAGCACCGAAATACACCAAGCAACTACTAACAGAACTAAAGGGAGAAATTGACCAAAACACAATTATACCAGGGGACTTAAATACATCATTGACAGCTATGAATATATCATCCAAACACAAAATTGATAACAAAATAGCAGCCCTAAATGACACATTAGATGAAATGGACATAACTGACATATACAGAGTATTTCATCCTAAAACATCTGAATATACAATTTTTTTATGATAAATGGAACATTCTCAAGGATAGACCATATATTGGGACATAAAATGAGCCTCAGCAAATTTAAGAAGATTGATATCATACCAAGCTTATTCTCTGATCACAAGGCTTTGAAATTGGATATCAACTGCAAAAAGACAGCGGGGAAAAACACAAATACATGGAGACTAAACAGCATACTTTTAAACAATGACTGGGTCAAAGAAGAAATTAGAGGAGAGATCAAAAGATACATAGAAACAAATGATGATGAAAATACATGCTACCAAAATTTTTGGGATGCATCGAAAGCAGTTTTAAGAGGGAAATTTATGTAATTACAGGCCTATCTCAAGAAACAAGAAATATCCCAAGTAAATAACATTATGTCACAACTTAGAAAACTAGGAAAAGAAGAACAAATGAAACCAAGGTCAGCAGAGGAAAGAAAATAATGAATATCAGAGCAGAATTAAATGAAATAGAGAACAAAAACACAATAGAAAAAATTAATGCCCCAAAGAGCTGGTTCTTTCAAAAGATTAACAAAATTGACAAAACCTTGACTAGACTCACTAAGATAAAAAGAGACATGACACTAATTAACAAATCCAGAAATGAAAAATTGGAAGTTATCACGGACACGTCAGAAATACAAAGGATCATCCAAGAATATTATGAAGGACAGTATGCCACCAAATTCAGTCACCTAGAAAAAATTGACAACTTCTTAGAAACATTGCCTTCCTAGGCTGAAGCATGAAGAACTGGAAAATCTAGAGACCGATCACCAGTAACAAACTTGAATCAGTCATACAAATCCTTCCCAAAAGCAAAAGTTTGGGACCAGATGGCTTAACTAGTGAATCCTAGCAAACCTTCAAAGAAGATCTATTAACAATACTGCTCAAATCTTCCAAAAATTGAAGAAGAGACAGTACTCCTTAGCTCATTTTATGAGGCCAACATTTCCCTGAAACCAAAACCTGGTAAGAAAAACACACACAAAAAAGAAAAATACACACCAACATGTCTGATTAATATAGATGCAAAAATCGTAAAGTAAATTATAGCAAATCGAATAGAACAATGCATTGAAAAGATTATTCATCACGACCAAGTGGGGTTCATCCTCGTGGCACAAGGATGGTTCAACATTAGCCAATTCATCAATGTGATATATCACATAAACAAAATAAAGGAAAAAATCATATGATTATATCAATTGATGCAGAAAAAGCATTTCACAAGACACATCATTCATTTATGATTAAAACACTTAATGAAATAGGTATAAAAAATACTATAATATAATAAATGTTATATATCACAAACCCTCAACTAATCTCACAATTTATGGTGAAAAACTGAAGCCCTTTGCTCTATGTGCAGGAACACGACAGGGCTGTCCCCTATCAACTCTGCTTTTCAACATAGTGTTGGAAGCCCTTGACAGAGCAATTAGGCAAGATAAATAAATAAAAGGCATCCAAATTGGGAATGAAGAAGTTAAATTGTCACTGTTCACATATGACATGTTGATATATATATTGAAAACCCTAAAGACGGCACCATAAAGCTATTAGAAACAATCAATAAATACAGTAAAGTTGCTGGCTACAAAATCAACGTACAAAAATCCGTTGCATTCCTATATACTAACAATGAAATCTCAAAAAAGAAATACAGAAAAACAATTCATTTTGCAATTGCAAAATGAATAAAATACCCAGGAATAAACTTAACGAAGGATGTAAAAGATCTATATGTTGAAAAGTATGACATTAAAAAAAAAAAATTGAAGTCACAAAGAAATTGAAAGACATTCTGTACTCATGGATTGGAAGAATCAACATAGGTAAAATGGCCATATTACGCAAAGCAATATACAGATTTAATGCAATCCTCATCAAAATCCCAGTGGCATTGTTTAAAGAAATAGAATAAAAAATCATCAGATTTGTTTGGAACCACAAAAGACAATGAATAGCAAAAGGTATCTCGAGAAAAAGAACAATGCTGGATGCATCACACTCCCTGACTTTAGCTTGAACTACAGGGCTACAATAATCAAAACAGCATGGTATTGGCAGAAAAACAGACACATAGACCAGTGGAATAGAATTGAAAACCCAGAAATAAAACCACATAAATATGGACAGATAACTTTTCATAAAAAAGTATAAAATATACAATGAAGAAAAGACAGCCTCTTCAATAAATGGTGCTGGAAGAATTGGATAGCCACGTGCAAAAGAATGAAACGAGATTGCTATCTGTCACTATGAATCAAAATTAATCCAAAATTGATCATAGACTTAAACATAAGACCTGAAACAATAAACTGCATAGAACAAAACATAGGTACTAAATTTATGGACCTTGGATTCAAAGAGCATTTTATGAATTTTACTCATCAGCAAGGGGAGTAAACTAAAATAAGTGAATGGGACTATATGAAAATTAAAAGCTTCTACACAGCAAACTAACCATTGACAAAATAAAGAGGCAACCAACTGAATGGGGAAAGTTTTTTGCAAACAGTGCCTCCGATGAAGGGCTGATATCCAAAATGTACAAGGAACTCATGAAACTCAACAACAACAAACAAACAAATGCAAAATTGAAAAATAGACAGATGACTTGAAGAAACATTTCTCCAAAGAGGACACTCAAATGGCAAATAGACATATGAAAAAATGCTCAACATCACTAATCATCAGAGAAATGCAAATAAAAACCACAATGAGATATCAATTCACCCCAGTCAGAATGGCTAACATCAGCAAGACAAATAGTAACATGTGTTTGAAAGGCCATAGTATAACTGTGTTTTGGTCAACTTCTCCATTTAGTTATCTTAGTAGTTGCTGGTATATTTCGGTTCTTCTGATTGGGGACATAAATACTGATGACTGTTATGTCTTCTTGTTATATAGTCACCTTTAGCATTATGAAATGTCCATCTGTGTCTCTTGTTACCTTTTTCACCCTGAAGTCTGTTTCATCTGATGTCAGTATTGCTACACCCGATTTTCACCGGATACCATTTGCTTGGAGTGTCAATTTCCGCCCTTTCACTTTGACCCTATGCTTGTCCTTGTAGCTGAGATGTGTCTGTTGGAGACAATATATGTTTGAGTTTAGTTTTTTTAATCCAATCTGCTACTCTGTGCTTTTTTATTGGTGAGTTCAGTCCATTTAATTTAGGGTGATTATTGATATGTGAGGATTTCCTGTCATTCTGTCTTTAGCTTTCTGGTAAGGCTGTGTCTCCATTGTTTCTTTACCATTTTGTTGTTGTCTATTATTGCTGTGTGGTGGTATTC